>NW_015169234.1:54413-80304 GCF_001447785.1 Gekko japonicus | reverse complement strand
GCTGTTACCTTCCCACCGAAGTGGTACCTATTTATCTACTTGCAATTTCTTGCTTTTGAACTGCTAGGTTGGCAGGAGCTGGAACTAGAGACGGGAGCTCACTCCGTCATGCAGCAGCTCGGGTCTCGAACTGCTGAACTACCGACCTTCCACAGCCCGCAGTTCAGCGTCTTAACCACTTGAGCCACCGCAGCTCCAACAACCTTGTAGGTTAGACTAATAGTGCGTAACTGGTCAAGGGTCACCCATCCAGCTTCCATGGCAAAGTGGGGATTTGAACCGGGGTTTTCCAGATCCTGTTGTTGTTCAGTTGCACAGTCCAGTCTGACTATTCGTGACCCCATGGACCACATCACGCCACGCCCTCCTGTCTTCCGTCGTGCTCCAGAGTTTGCTTAATTTCATCCTCATCTGACACTTTAACCACTACATTTTTAAAAATCGTATTAAAATCCCCATAGTGGGCCATGGTTACAGAACGTGTACTTACTGGTATACCCGATGGATCACTGCTGACCTTGCAAAACTTTCAGTCAGAGTAAACTGTGTGTGTGTGTGTGTGTGTGAGAGAGAGAGAGAGAGAGAGAGAGAGGCAGAGAGAGGCACGAGCATTCATTATAGTGGCATTCATATGGCCAAACAGATATAAATTCTCTGGCACTGGAAAAGTGACTCCTGGAGAGAGAGAAAATAAGTAAAAGTGTAACTCGTGTGGCAGGTAACAAATCACATTGTGGTTAAAACTGACTAGTTTGGACAGCAAAATAATCTGGAAGCAGTTTGTCTTGCTGACTTTACAAGAATGTTTTATGGAGTACATCCTTACTTCCTTGAATGCAAATGAAAATTCAAACAATATGTTCTTTACCATCTTTACCGCAAATGAAAATGACGTCTGTGTTTGTTGATTGAAATATTTAAAAAGTTGGTCCTATGTGAATTATGTATCCAAGTTCATTACAGATCCACCTCTGTGGACAATAAAAATGAGACTGCTGGTAATGTTTGGAAAGCAACTTGTACCCAGTGGATTCTTACATTAAAACATACTTATTTTATGTTCAGACGAGTACGTGCTTATCCTGCTGCA
Organism: Gekko japonicus; assembly: GCF_001447785.1. Taxonomy (NCBI): domain Eukaryota; kingdom Metazoa; phylum Chordata; class Lepidosauria; order Squamata; family Gekkonidae; genus Gekko; species Gekko japonicus. Next base: position 79,214 of record NW_015169234.1, on the reverse strand, counting down.
GTGTTCCTGGTTCTCCCTTCCCCATGGTATCCTTGCAGCACCCGTATGGATAGGTTAGGTTGAGAGAGTGACTGTACCAAGGTCATCCAGTAAGATCAGGGATCTTGGCCCAGCACCGTAAACAACCACATCAAACTGGTGGTGAATTGTTATGGGAAGATAGCAAAATGTATCCAACCAGGCAGTTTTGAAGATTTAAAGGTGTTTAAGATCCCACTGTACCCTCATGATGTTCCTGAGGGTCTACTGATCCCAAGAAATAAATTGAGTGAGGTGGCAGTGGGAGTGGGAGCACAGAAGAAGATTTATACCTCACTACCTGAAGGAGTCTCAGAGCGGTTTACAATCTCCTTCCCCTTCCCACAGCAGACACCGTGTGAGGTAGGTGGGGCTGAGAGAGCTCTCTTGAGAGCTGCTCTTTCCAGAACAGTTCTGAGAGATCTGTGACTGGCCCAAGGTCACACCAGCAGCTGCATGTGGAGGAGTGGGGAATCAAACCCGGTTCTCCCAGATTAGAGGATTCATTTTAATCAAGGCTATCTAAACTAATTTAAATCCCCCCCCAGTGCACACAGGAATTCCTTCAAATACTTTTGTAACAATTAAACAATACTGATTTGCCGATAAAAAATAGCCTTTTATACATCCTAGGAACAGAATTCAAGGCACTGCAGCCAACATGGCTTTTGTATGCACATTATACCTGCTTAGAGAGGGAACAGATTTCTGTTTCTTCTCTTCCTGTGTACTTGCAAGGATATTAAGATCACTTACTTGAAGTCTACAGCTGCAGAGTTATGCAGAGTTAGGAGTATAAATTCCACCAAAGAAAGTGGGATTACTCCTTTGCAAACATATTTAGGATTGGGGTGTGACACGGGTCCAGAAGCTCCAGTAGCAATACGGTAGTAGTTAATGGGCAACATAGTGTTTCTCGAAAAACGTCTGTGCTGTTTGATAGTCAAAAACATTACTAAGTTGTGGACACTGCAGAATTTGGGTACTTGACCGACAGAATGTAGTTGCATACAAGATGATCTGTGTGGGCTCAGTGAGTGGTCCTGGTGAGATACTGAATGACACCTTCTGCCTTCTAGTCTGAAGGCTTAATATGACATCCACAACAATAATTGTCATAGAGATGACTAATAGTGCTGGTTTGTAATGATCAATACTTTCTCTGTATGGAGAGAATAAATGTTCAATCCAGTGGCAGTGATATGGGCACAACTATCTGCAGACTGCATGGAGCTGGACTTTCTCATACCAAACCATGGTTAGCTGCTGTATATAGAAGTCGGGAATATTGTTCAGCTCACGTGCTCCCTCCCTTTTCCTTCCTGTCTTAAAACATGACAACACTTCTCTGGCCGCAGACGGTTATTTGACACTATGTCCAATTTTAAACTGATTGCTGCTCTTCTCTGCAAATCGGGATTCCACACTGTGATTTAATCCTGATATGCTCTAGGGGATTGGTGTGTGCAAACCTTAGCAGCGAAGCATAGTTAGGGAGGAATCATGCTTCAGTGGTGGAGCATTGGCTTGGCATCCATAAGGTCCCATGTTCAATCCCAGGCATCTCCAGTTAAAAGGTTCAGGTAGGAGGTGATGTGAAAAAGCTCTCCCTGAGTTCCCTGGAGTGTTGTTGCCAGTCAGAGTAAGGAATACTGATCTTGATGGACCGGTGTTCTGACTCAGTATAGGAAATCTTAATGTGTGTCATGGTATCTGTTTGATGTCACTGTTTAAGAAGAAGAAGAGGAGGTGAAGGAGATTGGATTTATACCCTGCCCTTCACTCAGAGTGGTTTACAAACTCCTTTCCCTTCCCCTCCCCACAACAGACACCCTGTGAGGTAGGTGGGGCTGAGAGAGCTCTTTCAAGGACAGCTCTTGTCAGAACTATAGCTTGCCCAAGGTCATCCAGCAGCTGCAAGTGGAGGAGTGGGGGATCAAACCCGGTTCTCCCAGATTAGAGTCCGCGCACGTAACCACTAGTCCACGCACTTAACCACTGGCTTCATGGTTCAGTTTCAAGAGATAATAATTACCATGCTTTAAAAAGATCACAGGAAAGCTATCATGGAATTGTTGATGTTAAGCTGAATGCATTTTTTGCCTCTGTCTTTCTGAAAGAACTCAGATGTGAACTTGTGGATCTCCTGACAAAAATATGTAATCTTTCATTAAAATCTGCCTCCATTCCTGAGGACTGGAAGGTAGCTAATGTCACTCCCACCTTTAAAAAGGGTTCCAGATGAGATCCGGGAAATTACAGGCAAGTCAGTCTGACGTCGATACCGGGTAAATTGGTGGAAACTGTTATTAAGGAAAGAATTAGTAAGCACATTGCTGATTGAGTGTGGGAGAGGAACGGGCATTGTTTGACTGGGATTGCCTGTAATTGAGAGGAAGTGGAAGGGGCATTGTTTTGCCTGTGATTGAGTGCCTGGGTGAATTTGAATTTGAATAGCTGCTGCCTGACCTCTGCTGGGGGAGGCCTCTATTTAAGGAAGCACCTTGCCAGAGGCAGAGGAGACCAGCTGAGCTCTGAGCAGGAGCAGGAGAGAGAGCTGTGAGAGAGGTGAGTGGGTTTCTTTTACTTGCTTTCAGCTGAGAGAATTCAGCTAAGGATATTTTGTGGGAAAACTGTGTTTAGCAGTGTGTGGAAGCACTTAGAGTTCTTGCAGAGTCCTGGCTGATTGAGTGTGGGAGAGGAACGGGCATTGTTTGACTGGGATTGCCTGTAATTGAGAGGAAGTGGAAGGGGCATTGTTTTGCCTGTGATTGAGTGCCTGGGTGAATTTGAATTTGAATAGCTGCTGCCTGACCTCTGCTGGGGGAGGCCTCTATTTAAGGAAGCACCTTGCCAGAGGCAGAGGAGACCAGCTGAGCTCTGAGCAGGAGCAGGAGAGAGAGCTGTGAGAGAGGTGAGTGGGTTTCTTTTACTTGCTTTCAGCTGAGAGAATTCAGCTAAGGATATTTTGTGGGAAAACTGTGTTTAGCAGTGTGTGGAAGCACTTAGAGTTCTTGCAGAGTCCTGGCTGATTGAGTGTGGGAGAGGAACGGGCATTGTTTGACTGGGATTGCCTGTAATTGAGAGGAAGTGGAAGGGGCATTGTTTTGCCTGTGATTGAGTGCCTGGGTGAATTTGAATTTGAATAGCTGCTGCCTGACCTCTGCTGGGGGAGGCCTCTATTTAAGGAAGCACCTTGGCAGAGGCACGAGCCTCTGGCACGAGCCGAAGGGTGAGCTAAAGGGCTCTTTGCCTGTGGCTCTTAGCCTAGGGACTCTTAGACTAGGGGCGCTGTAAGAAGCCCAAAAAGAGCCAGAAAGACAAGGCCCTAGGCTCTTTGTCTTTCCCGTAAAATAATTTGACTTGATAACAAAACCCACATAAATACCAAGGGTTTAAAAGGGGGATTATATTTATTTATTTTAAAAGAATTATGAAGCCAGAATGCCAGCAGGGGGTTGGGGGCTATCCAGTGTTTTGCACGGAGTGTCACATGTATGACTATCTGCCCACTGGGCAGAAGTCTTGGGTGTGTCCTCGGTGCAAGGAGCTCCTGGTTCTCAGGGAACGTGTGTGCTCCCTTGAGGCCAAGGTGGCTGACCTGGAGAAGCAGAGACAGTCAGCTAGGCACACAGAAAAGACTCTCGGGGACTTGTTAGCTTCGTCCCACTCTGGATCTGGCAGCCCCGCTGCTGTCAGGGAGCATGAGGGTCTAGGGGAAACAGGGCACCATGCTGAGGATAAGGGGAATGTGCCCTCAGAAGGGACCTCTTCCCCAGCTGGTGAGCGGCTCTCCTTTTGCACCAAGGAACCATCCCTGAGCAGGGTGGGAGGGGGGCTCTTGGTAGTGGGTGATTCGATCCTTAGGCAGGTAGACAGCTGGGTGGCGAACCCGCGTACTGACCGTATGGTGACTTGCCTGCCTGGTGCGAAGGTAGCGGACATTACGCGTGTTTTAGATAGGCTGGTAGATAGTGCTGGGGAGGAGCCAGTGGTCGTGGTGCATGTCGGCACCAACGATGTGGGGAAATGCAGTCGTGAGGTCCTGGAGGAGAAATTTAGGCTGCTGGGCAGGAAACTTAGGTCCAGGACCTCCAAGGTAGCCTTCTCAGAAGTGTTACCTGTTCCACGCGCAGGGCCGGAGAGACAGGCAGAGATCAGGAGTCTCAATGCGTGGATGAGACGATGGTGTAGGGGGGAAGGGTTCAGGTTTGTTAGGCACTGGGATACTTTTTGGAACAAGAGGGAGCTGTACAGGCGAGACGGTCTCCACTTGTCCCGAGAAGGAACCAGGCTGCTGGCACTTAAAATCAAAAAGGTGGCAGAGCAGCTTTTAAACTGAATATTGGGGGAAAGCCGACAGGAGATGAAAAGTCTCTGGTTCGGGTTGGCTCATCTGAGAGAGGTGAGGGGGTACCGGTTGCTTTTCTACAGGGAGGTGGATTGAAATTGTCCACAGAGGCCATGGCTGGTGACATGGACTGCCGGACAACGACTCGAGATAGCAAGAGGAAGGATGCAGGCTTAACTTGTAAGGGAAATTACAGCTGTTTCTATACAAATGCTAGAAGTGTCCGAGGTAAAATCGGGGAGTTGGAGTGCTTGGTGTCGGAGGGAAAAATAGACATTGTGGGTATTTCTGAAACTTGGTGGGATGAGGAAAATCAGTGGGACACAGTGATTCCCGGTTATATATTATATCGGAAGGATAGGGGGGGAAGGGTTGGAGGTGGGGTAGCTCTGTATGTCAGAGAGGGTATAAAGTCTAGAAAGATTGAGAGGCTAAGTGAATTGGATTCGCTTCTGGAAGTTCTATGGGTTGAAATAGGGGGGCCAAAAGGAAACTTAACACTGGGAGTTTGTTATCGCCCACCAGATCAAAAGATAGAGGAGGATTATAAAATGATGAATGCCTTAAAGATAGCAACTAGACAAAAACACTGTGTAATAATAGGTGATTTTAACTACCCACACATTGATTGGGTCAATATGTGTTCTAGTCGGGAAAAAGAGATTGAGTTTCTAGACACTCTAAATGACTGTGCTATGGAGCAGATGGTCACGGAACCTACCAGGGGAGAGGCGATCCTTGATTTGGTCCTAAGTAACACTCAAGACCTGGTGAGAGATGTAAAAGTGATTGCACCGCTTGGAAACAGTGATCATAATGTTGTTGAGTTCATCATTTGTACAAATAGAGAATTGGCCAAAAAGACTCACACAACCATTTTTAACTTTAAAAGGGGTAATTTCTCTGATATGAGGGGACACGTGGGGAGGAAACTGAAAGGAAAAGTAGAAAGGGTCAAAACAATTGGGGAAGCTTGGGATCTATTTAAAACTACGATCCTAGAAGCTCAAAAAATATATATTCCGCAGGTTAGGAAAGGCACAAACAGGTATAGGAAAAAGCCTGCATGGTTAACAAACAGAGTAATGGAGGCTGTAAAAAGTAAAAAGAATTCCTTTAAGCAGTGGAAAGCTAGTCACAGTGAGGCTGATAAAACGGAACACAGGCTATGGCAAATAAAATGCAAGTCTGAGGTCAGGCAGGCAAAAAGGGAATATGAGGAGCATATAGCAAAAAACGTAAAAACCAACAATAAAACTTTCTTCAAATACATTAGAAACAGGAAACCAGCCAGGGAGGCAGTGGGGCCCTTGGACGACCAAGGGGTAAAAGGAGTATTGAAGGATGATAGGGAAATGGCTGAGAAGCTAAATGCATTTTTTGCCTCCGTCTTCACTGTGGAAGATGAGAAGTGCTTGCCCACTCCAGAACCACTGATTTCAGGAGGGGTGTTGGAAGACCTGAGTCAGATTGAGGTGATGAGAGAGGAGGTCCTAAAACTGATAGACAACTTAAAAACTGAAAAATCACCAGGCCCAGATGGCATACATCCGAGAGTTCTGAAAGAACTCAAATGTGAACTTGTAGATCTCCTGACAAAGATATGTAATCTTTCCTTAAAATCTGCCTCCATTCCTGAGGATTGGAAGGTAGCTAATGTCACTCCCATCTTTAAAAAGGGTTCCAGAGGAGATCCGGGAAATTACAGGCCAGTCAGTCTGACGTCGATACCGGGTAAATTGGTGGAAACCATTATTAAGGAAAGAATTAGTAGGCACATAGATGAACAAAACCTATTGAGGCAGACTCAGCACGGTTTCTGTAAGGGAAGATCTTGTCTCACTAACCTGTTAGTGTTCTTTGAGGGGGTGAACAAACATGTGGACAAGGGGGATCCAATAGATATTATTTACCTTGACTTCCAGAAAGCTTTTGATAAAGTTCCTCATCAAAGGCTCCTAAGTAAGCTCAAAAATCATGGGATAGAAGGACAAGTCCTTTTATGGATCAAAAACTGGCTAGTTCATAGAAAACAGAGAGTGAGTGTAGGTGGGCAATTTTCTCAGTGGAGGGTGGTAAGCAGTGGGGTACCGCAGGGATCAGTACTTGGTCCACTGCTTTTTAACTTGTTCATTAATGATTTGGAGATGGGAGTAAGCAGTGAAGTGGCTAAATTTGCGGATGATACAAAGTTGTTCGGGGTGGTGAAAACCAGTGAGGATTGTGAGGCACTCCAAGGGGATCTGTCAAGGATGGGCGAGTGGGCGTCAACATGGCAAATGGGGTTCAATGTGGCCAAGTGCAAGGTGATGCACATTGGAGCCAAAAATCCTAAATATAAATACACATTGATGGGGTCTGAACTGGCAGAGACTGATCAAGAGAGAGATCTTGGAGTTGTAGTAGATAACTCACTGAAAATGTCGAGACAGTGTGTGACTGCAATAAAGAAGGCCAATGCTATGCTGGGGATTATTAGGAAGGGTATTGAAAACAGATCAGCCAATATCATAATGCCCCTATATAAATCAATGGTGCGACCTCATTTGGAATACTGTGTGCAGTTCTGGGCACCACACCTTAAAAAGGATATTATAGCTTTGGAAAAAGTGCAGAAAAGGGCAACTCGAATGATAAAAGGGTTGGAACACTTTCCCTATGAGGAAAGGTTAAAGCGCTTAGGGCTCTTTAGCTTGGAGAAACAATGACTGAGGGGAGACATGATTGAGGTTTATAAGATTATGCATGGGATAGAGCAGGTAGAGAAAGAGGTACTTTTCTCCCTTTCTCACAATACAAGAACTCGTGGGCACTACCATGAAATTGCTGAGCGGTCGGGTTAGAACAGATAAAGGGAAGTACTTCTTCACCCAAAGAGTGATTAACACATGGAATTCACTGTGACAGAAGGTGGTGGCAGCTATAAGCATGGACAGCTTCAAGAGGGAATTAGAGAAGCATATGGAGCAGAGGTCCATCAGTGGCTATTAGCCACAAGGTATAGATAGGGACTCCGGGGCAAGTGATGCTCTGTATTCTTGGTGCTTGCGGGGGGCCAATAATGTGAGGGCTCCTAGTGTCCTGGATCCACTGCTGGACCTCCTGATGGCACCTAGTATTTTTGGCCACTGTGTGACAGAGTGTTGGACTGGATGGACCATTGGCCTGATCCAACATTGGTTTCTCTTATGTTCTTATTTCTGATGTGGCAAATGCATATGGTAAGTCCTCTGAACAAACTAATAGGTCATGCGAAAAGAGAGATGCCCCTGTGATGACCCACTACCACCCCTTTACACCAATTCACATGATTGTCCTTGTTGTATCAAGTTGGGCTTTGGTTTACTCTTTCAACTACTTATTTCATGTCCTCTTGTTTGCTGTTCCATGTGCTGAAATTCTCCTCTGCTTAATAGGGTTAAGCAAAGTCTCTGCCCTTTTAAGAAATGTCTCAGGAATTATCATGTCTTTATTAGCCTGATGGGTTTATATTTTTTGTGGTGGTGGAAAGTGCCATCAAGTTGTAGCTGACTCATGGCAACCCTCATGGGGTTTTCAGAGCTAAGAGAGATTTTTACAGGTGGTTTGCCATTGCCTGCTTCTGCTTATATTTGCTTAGCCCTGGTAATTGACAACTTGTTTTCATCTCTCCCTGCCTCCCAGACTCATCCTTATTATTTAACTTATGTCCTTGTGGGCAGGGATAGTCTTGTATTATTTTTATGCAGTGCCTAGTAGATTTTAGCTGTTTCCAAAATAACAACAACTGGCTCTTGGAAAAACCCAACCAAAGCAAGATTCGTTTTAATCAAGACACATAATTCATTCTAGGCTGTCTCATTGTGTCGGATTTTGTTTTCGTCATTCATGCTCTGCTCCCATTGCCAGACTATCAATGAATGAAATATGGTCATTTTTCCAGGCACAAAAGAGAGCCCCTTTTGATTAGAACAACAGATGATTGTATGTTTCAGAATTGATATAAATGATCTTTTCTGGCCAGAGTAGAAAGTCTAGAGCCGGCAAAGAGACTGCCTCCAACTCTTTGGCTAGTGTGTCTTTTCAGTACACAAATTAAATCTGAAGGAATAATGTTAAGGTGATCATTCTAATTTTTGGTACCATTTTGCTGGTGTACATGTGCCATTATGTAGCAATTTCACCAAAACCAACATCCCCATGGCAAGTGCTCCACATCTTTACTGTAAAGTTTAGGAATGCTTATTGGATGAAGGGCAGATGTCAATATAGAGAGTCTCCTTGTTCCTTCTTTATAGTTCTGATGGCCACTGACAGGCAACAGTGACACACCCTGTATGATGGCTCCCCTCTAATTAACAAAAGCTTGTAACCTTAGAAAGTGGAGAAGTCTCCTACAAGGATAGTGTGTTCTTGGTGGCATCTCCATAGCAAGAGTAATATGTGTACCAGCTCTAAGGGACTCCTTATTGCATTGGGTTGAAAAGAAGGTATTATTCCAACAGGTTTCCAAGTGTTGCCTGTTTTAACTGGATTCCTGAAGCTTTTTCCATTGTGCACTCTCCCTTTGTTGGAGAGGCTGTGTCCCTAGGTACAGTTGCAGAGGATGATGCTCGCTGCAAACCTAAACTAGTTGCGTTACCTACCTGAATAGAACCCTTAGATGACTAACATTGTTTGATGCTATAATCTCCTAAATATTCTGTGTTCTTGTTTTCTATTGTCTTGTAGCCCAGTCATTGAAGGAATTTGCCCGGTTATTGATTGCAGTGGAAGAGGAGAGGAGGCGTTTGGTAAGTCTGGCCTAAAATATGCTTCTGACTTAGTTGTTGTTGTTGCCTAAAATATGCTGCTGCTGCTGCTGCTGCTGCTGCTGCTGCTGTTGTTGTTGTTGTTCTTCTTCTTCTTCTTCTTCTTCTTCTTGTTCTTCTTCTTCTTCTTCTTCTTCTTCTTCTTCTTCTTCTTCTTCTTCTTCTTCTTCTTCTTCTTCTCCTCCTCCTCCTCCTCCTCCTCCTCCTCCTCCTCCTCTAACAAGTTTGAGTTATTTTTTTCACAGAGCACAGGAAGCTGTATTCTTGACTTCAGTTTCCTGAGAAACACTAGATATGTTGAATATGTTGAAGTTCATTCTGAAGATTACTAATTCAGGAAGCACGTTTCACTCTGCATTTTGATTCTGTCATACTCAATAGATGCCATGCTGCTTCTGGTTGGGGTGTTTTTCCCAGGGGCACACAGGAGACTCTAGCTACACCAAGAAAAGCCACTATTGCCCAAGGCCCAGTCTGAAGAAATATGAGGCAGCAACCTTCCTGAAGTTAAGCAGGTCTGAGTCCGATTAGTATTTTGGATGGAAGATGACCACCTGGGAATTTTTTGAACACTGCCTTGAACTCCCCAGAGGAAAGATGGGTTCTGTGTGAAAGAAAGAAAAGTTGTGCATAACAAAAATACTGGTTAAAAGTAGATGTGATTATTTACTGATATTCTGTCAGCAGGTGAAGGCATCAGGAAAGCTTTGCAAAATTTAGGATTGAAAGGATCAGCTAGTAGTTTACAGAAGGTGCCAAGTTGGCTGACTGACCAGGGAAAAACTTGAGCCTTCATCCTACTCTACTCCTCTCAGATTACTCAGATTTGGATCCATATAGTTTAGTAGCAGTGTCTATATGATCCTTTAAAGCACAGAGCCCAACTCTTCTTCCTGGTGTTTAGTATTCCTACCACAGAGACTACTGTCTCCTATGCCTCTTTTGCTTCTGGATTGTCAACAGGGCAGGAAGTTGTATCCTTCAGTAAGCTATATTTGGCCAGAAGCCTCCAGTTGCTGATTCCATGTAGACAGGAGACCCCCAGTTCCCATATGTCACATCTGGGAAAAACCTGGAAGTGATCTCATGTCTCTCTAGGGGTTGCTGAAAATTCTATGGTTTTATGGACCAATGTCCTTGCCCTTCCGACTCCTGCCATTGCCAGCCGCTGTGGTATCTTACATGCGATATCTTACAGGTTATTTTTGTTCATGCACTCCACTTCTGTTCCATGGTTTAATACACCACTAAGGTTTGTGATCAAGATTTTATTTCTACTAAAGTCAATCACAAGCTAACAGGAAAGAGGGGGTTGTTTGGTTGGGGTTTTTTTTAAACAAAGGTATAATGATTTCCAGGAAGAACATTGTGAGTAAATATATATTTTGTAGTAAAATATTAACCTCTTTAAGATGTACTCAGATTTTTTGTTGTTCACAGTTTCCCTTCCAGCATAATTGCAGCAGAGCTTTTAATTTTACACAGGGAATCCATTAATCCACTAAAGTGTTTTGTGGTATCCTTTAAAGGACACAGTATTTCTCACTGCTTAGTTGTACTTCCAAAATGTTCTGAAGATTGTTTGCAGTGTAAAGACATGGAAACATGAAAACAAACATGTGGGGAAAAAAGGTCTTTCTCCCACACCTTGCCCACCTCATTGTGTGCAGGTGGGAGGGTGTTTTGGTAGCATGTGGCTGCCAAGTTCCAGCAAATATAAAATAGGTCAAGCCATGTTTTGGGGTTAGTTTCTGTAGGTGGGTGTCTGATTTCAGTCTCCAGTGAATCCTTAGATGGTTACTCTTCTTAAACACTTGCAAACTCCTAAATCTTAAACAAAACAAAATTAAGAGTAGTTCTTATGGCTATAGCTACAGTTTGGAAAACTGGCGGTGCCTATGTTGGGCTTTTAGCGTCTTATGAGGGGCCTAAATACGAATCACACATGTCTGGCTCTGACTTTGTCGAGGTTTGGCCCATTATACTAGATTATTTATTGGAAATTGAAGTGATGCTGAAAACCCTGAAATCTTTAATTTCTGTTTAGTGTTTCTCCAATGGGTGGTCTGTATAGTTTATGGCTGATGTATTGGGTGGTATATTGTAATGACTGAAAATGGTAAGTTTCAATTGTTTAGGTATTGTTGGTTATGTTAGTTTGTGTAAATATAGGGTGTGATCATATGTACAATAAGCGGCGGCAGATACGCAATTCCCGCATGGAGTAAAGGGGCGCGATCAGATGGAAACATCTGTCCAGCATCCCGGAGTCGTCGTCGGGGTGTCTCGTTGCAGCTCAGGAGCATGGTTAAAAGCCACTTCAGACAGTGCTGGCTCTTTGGCTTGGAAACAGAGATGAGCACCACCCCCTAGAGTCGGATTGGGCTGGCTTTTGAGCAAGGGAAACCTTTACCTTTTACCAATTATTGCATAACATCTGTATTGACTTGCATTATGATTTGTTTGTAAAATTTCAAGAAGTGTTAAATAAAAAAAATTAAGAGTAGTCCTCACAACTTCATCTCTCTTATCATACTTTTTTAAACCCACTTTTAGGAAGTCTGTGGAAAAACATCTTCTGGGAAAGCCTGGAAGCAAATTTGTGGAAGTGGTTTTTACTGGGTTTTTTTTCCTTTCTGAAAACCCATGTTTAAGAATTGGGCAGGTCCTTCCAAAATTATATGCCAGATGATGTGGGGGAGCTGCAGCAAGAAGAGAGGAGAAATAGCCGGAAATCACCTGCCTACACATGCTTGTATGCATGAGCTTTCACTTTTCCCTCAGAGCTTGTTATGCACACACAAGTTGGTCACCCCCTCTTTGTGCAGCAGTCTCTCTTGCCCCATGGTACACTGCTCAAGGTCTTCTCAGTCTTCAGCATTCTCTTTGGAAGAGGGGGCCTCACAGTGGAAAGGGAAAGCAGTAAAACTGGCTTTCACAAACTCACTCTTTTCCCAGAAGTTTGTATCCGGTCATGCCAGTATGGGGTTGGATCCAGCGATGCATGAGCAGAAGGGGAAATGTGCGTGGCACAGTTCCTCTCGCACAAGCAGTAGCGCAAGGCCTGGAGGGACAGAAAGCCCTTTTAATGAAGTAACTATGTGCATATAGAGCAATGAAATGAACAACAGATGGTTCGTGTGGTTTTCATTTATTTGCTTTTCAGACTGTATCAGAAGAAATACCTTGTATTTTTTGTCTTGCGCACATGGGAAAGATAGTGTGTGTGTGTGTGTGGGGTAAAATCGCTTTCACTTCACGCAGGGCGATAGTGAGGAATAATTTTTAGTCTTTCCACTTGTATACAGATTGTTGTGCACACAGAGATCATCTGTGGGATGATCAAACATGATGATTTTAATTTATGGGAGGTGTTTTGATGGTTTTGTTGAAAGAACCCCCCCCCCCACAAATTAGTATGTTACGTTTATAAGAAACTCATATGGCTGGCTTTATGCCCCGTGTTTATTCATTTATACCCTGCCTTTCTCTTGAAATGGGTACTCAAAACAGCTCACAATAAAAAAATAAAAAGCAATAGTAAAAAATAATGAACTAGATAAAATAGACATTGATACCTTTGATTGGGAAACTACATCTAAAGCCAAATACAAGTTACTGGTATTTGGTTAGTCTAGATTTCCTAAGTGAGACTTTTTTTTAAATATTGACTGTTTATGCTACTATTCACTGTGTAATCGTTGACAAAGAGTCGCCATTTTGTATGGTAGTTTTTTATAGTAAAATAAATTAATTAAAAAATAATAATGAACTCGAGAAGCGGGACTTCTAAATACAGAGTAGATCTCTCTCTCCCGGTGCCATGAAATTTTCCTGCTCTGTGCTACAGCTCTCAAGCTAATAGTTGAAGGCCAAGAGCGTCATGTGTTCTAACAGAGTAGATCTCTCTCTCCCAGTGCCATGAAATTTTCCTGCTCTGTGCTACAGCTCTCAAGCTAATAGTTGAAGGCCAAGAGCTTCGTGTGGTCTAGGCCTTAAGTACCTGCGTGGGAGAGAGACAGTCAGCTCACATGTTACAAACTGGCAGCCATCTTCCTACAGTTCCCCCTCCCTCAACAAGTGGAAGGCCAAGCATGAGGGGATGTTTAAGGGACAGTTCACAAATTACCCCTATTTTCTTATCTCACATGGTCCCACAGCGATCTCAGGTAGGGGAGAATTATGTCAATCACATGTTTTTTCCTGTATGAAAATGTAAAGACTGTACCTCATCAGAACGAACATATGAACTGGCCTGGACGGTCCTCTCGAAGGAAAGTGCACACTTTTACCAGGATTGTACCGCTTCAGAGCATTGGTTGATGAATCACATCGGCACAGGGAGGTGTTTTTTCCCCTTTTAACACCAGGGAATATTAAAATGTGGGATTTCCCTGTTAGAAATCTACAATGATAAGTATTCAGTCCCTTCCATCTAAAATGGCACAGTCGGAAAAGGACTGGACCATGGAATTTTTGCTCATGTTAGAACAGCTCTCTGGCCCTGTCTGTACTGCCCTTTAAACGAGTTGCTATCCTTACAGGTGTAGGGACTGTATTTTGTGTGTGATGTTTTCTTTAATTTTCCATATGGAAGCTCAGAATCCACTTTGAAAGCTCCTTCTTTATAACTAGAAGTTTGCCTCTCCCATGAAACATTGTGACGAGAGCTTTTTGAATGCTTTCTTCATGAGGAGAATGGATGTTTTACAAGTGAAGCAGATTGGCTAAGGTTTAGATGATTCATTTTGTTTTATTTTTTAAAAGAGAGGACTCAGATAGATGGGGACACCTCAGTAATGTGCCGTCGTATCCGTTAACGTCAGGAAGAAATAACAGCTCACAGTCTTGGTACTTCTTTTTATTAGCTGATGGAAAATGACTGTAAGCACCAACTTGTTTGTAGTGAACTTTTGTCTAGACCTCTGCAGTGTGGGATCGGCATAAACCATGTATCTTATACAAGAGAAAATGAGCACCACGTGAAACCCTGTTATTTTTACTTTCAGGAGATTAATAACTACTGCCTCACGTTGCTTTTCCTCAACCTCTGTAGAGTTTCATTTTGCTTTCTTTAGAAACACTAATACTAAGGCACTCTGGGACATTTAAAATCATTAAGTTCTTTCTAGGGCTGTCAAGCCCCCCCGGTCACAGCTGGGGATTCCCTCCCTGATTTCCAGCTGCTGCTTCAAGTGGCATGAAGGGATTAAGAAGAAGAGGAAGAGAAGAGATTGGATTTATACCCCGCCCTTCACTACCTGAAGGAGTCTCAGAGCGGCTTACAATCCCTTTCCCCTCCCCTCCCCACAACAAACACCCTGTGAGGCAGGTGAGGGTGGGAGAGCTCTCTCGAGAACTGCCCTTGAGAGAACAGCTCTGAAAGACTTTATGACTGACCCAAGGTCACACCAGCAGCTGCATGTGGAGGAGTGGAGAATGAAACCGGGTTCTCCCAGATTAGAATCCACGCTCTTAACAACGACACCAAACTGGCTCTCGACTGACTGGCATCACAAGCATGATGACATGACTTCTGAGGAAAACCTGGAAGCGATGGAGGCAGTTCTAGGAATTGCTGGAAACTCTGTGGTAAAACTGTTGGGTCGAAGTTTTCCCCAGAAGTTACATCATCATGTTGATGACACAGCCTGGTAACTCGTTTCTTTCAGATGCTGCTATATTTGTGGTCCTATTTGCTGGTCCAGTTCCCTCTCACTGTTTTGATACTTGGGTAAATTCTAGGTAGATTCAAATGCCATTAAGAAGGTTTGCAAATTTTTCCCTCTGGTGTAATGAAATTAAAGGGGAATCAGTCTTCTCCCACCAGCAATCCAAGAGATTTCTTAAGGAGCTAAGTAATCTATGCCCACCCTGGGACCTGTTAGTGCCCCAGTGGTCCTTATTGGTTGTTGTAGTGCAGTTAATGTCAAAACCCTTTGAACCCCTGGCTACATGTTCCTTGGCAGACCTTTCCATTAAGGTGTGTTTCTTGTGGCTGTTACTCCTCCACTTGCACCTGGCTGGATGACCTTGGGCAAGCCTAGTTCTGGCACAGCTGTTCTTGAAAAAGAGCAGTTTCTGTCAAGAGTTCTCTCAGCCCCACCTACCTCACAGGGTGTCTGTTGTGGGGAGGGGAAGGGAAAGGAGTTTGTAAGCCGCTCTGAGACACCTTTGGGTAGTGAAGGGCAGGGTATAAATCCAATCTCCTCCTCCTCCTCCTCCTCCTCCTCCTTCGCCCTAGCCTTAGGTTCCTCCCTAAGGTAGCATCTGCTTGGGGGGGGGTCAACAGTGGGAGGGCTTCTAATGTCCTGGCCCCACTGCTGGACCTCCTGATGGCACTGGTATTTCTGGCCACTGTGTGACACAGAGTGTTGGACTGGATGGGCCTTTGGCCTGATCCAACATTGGCGTCTCTTATGTTCTTATGTTCTTATGTTCATCCAGGTTCCATTTATCCCAGGATATTATTTTGCTGGTGTTTTTCCCTTCACCAAGTTCAGATGCTGAGTGTTCATTATACTCCTTGAATGTTTTATCTTAAAAAATCCCTAGACTTCTGCAAGGATAGGGCTCTGTTTGTTTGCTTTAATGGCCCTGAGAAGGGTAGCAGAACATTGCCTCAAACTCTGTTCCGTTGGAGGGTCAGAATTATTAGAGTGTTATAGGCTGGCCAAATTGTCATGCCTTTTGAACATTCATGCCCATCCAACTAGAGCTATGGAGTGCCATTGACGGAGATTTGCAGAGCCTCCACCTGGTCTTTGGCTGACACCTTTGTACGTCCCTATGCTCTGGATCTACAGGCAGCCAAGAAGCTCAAGTGGGCAAGGTGGTACTTCATTTGCTATTCAAGTGAGGAGAGCATGCTCCACCTCCTGCTGAGTAGCTTGCTAGAATCCCCATGTGGGACTGCACAAAAGATCAATGATGAAAACAAAGTTGCACTTAGCTGTAACTATTGTTCATCAAGTATCTTCTGTGCAGGCACACATACGGTTCCTTCTGCCCCACTGCCTGCTCTTGCTTTGGCAGGGTTAGAGGTACTAAGGGTGGGGGCACTGCTGCACAGAAGCACGTGGTCACTGGGCGGGAACAAGTTTCCCCTCTGGCATACAGCGTCCCCTGGAGGCTCTTAGCTGTAAAACCTATCCGATGGCAGGCCTGGTTATTCGCAGTCCCCATGTGTGCCTGCACAGAAGATACTCGATGAGTAATAGTTACAGAAAGGGAGGCCACCAAGGAAGTCTCAGCAGAGGAAGGCAATGGCAAAACATCTGTGCTTCTCACTTGCCTTGAAAGCCCCTTGCTTGGCTGTGAATTGACGGCACTTTACACACACACACACACACACACTCATATGTTCATGTTAACATTTGACTATATTTCTTGGAGACCTAATAAAATTGCACAGTCAATAAGGAACATTTGCCCAGTCAAAGTGATTGGCATCCTATTCTAGTTGTAATGGAGTGGTGGTGTTGGTGGTGGAGGAGTGGAAAGTGGGAACTGGAGAAGATCAGTCTTGTACTTAATGACCTTCCAAATTGGCATTATTTGTATTGATTGTTCTTCCTGGGTTGCAGCAGATGAAAACATTTGATAACCGACACAACGCGCATCTGTTCTTAATCCACAGCGGAGCTGCTGTTGATTCTGTGGGAACAAGAATAAGCTTTGTTTCGAATCCCATTAGGGAGTTGTTGGGCTTCTTTCCTCTCTCAGGGCTTGAGTAGGAACTGACTGACTGACTAATTTATCCTGGAGTCATGCTAGAGAGTCAGCCAGGTATGCTACCGTCATTCGATACGTTTAAGTGTTTGGCTGTACTTTCTTCAGAATAAATTACTGAAAAGCTGTTCCTGTCTAAGAAGATTCCGTTTAACAAACATTTAACGGCGGCATGAAGCAATCCAAACAGATTCTGGTGAAACAGTAGGGCTGCTTCGGTTTCATGATGGAATATATTTTCGGATGCACAGAGGGCGAATCATGGGCATTTTGTAGGTCAGTCACTAAAGGGGGCGCTGAGCATTGGTTTAGGGACACTGGAGGATGGTTGTCTGAAATATGGCGCAAGTGAGTCTGGTATACTTTCTTCAGAATAAATTACTGAAAAGCTGTTCCTGTCTAAGAAGATTCCGTTTAACAAACATTTAACGGCGGCATGAAGCAATCCAAACAGATTCTGGTGAAACAGTAGGGCTGCTTCGGTTTCATGATGGAATATATTTTCGGATGCACAGAGGGTGAATCATGGGCATTTTGTATGTCAGTCACTAAAGGGGGCGCTGGGCATTGGTTTAGGGACTCTGGAGGATGGTTGTCTCTGAAATATGGCGCAAGTGAGTCTGGTAATGGTACCGCTTCAAAATGAGGAATCTGGCAAAACAGGAATGTGGACATTCCTTGAAAATAGAAACTTACTATAGCCAGGAATGAGATTCCTCTCTTTGTTCTCTGTGCAGGTTTTCTATTTTCAGGGAGTTTTAACACTGAGGGGCATTCCAAAATGTGATGGTCCACCCACAATTAGAAATGTTGCAATCCGTTCTTCTCTGCCACTGAATTCCTCTACATGCGTGAATGGGGACTCTGTTTCACTTGCACACAGTTTCAAAGGAACACGTGTGAAATAAGCAGCACAGAGGTGGTCCCAATTCTGTGGGTCTTTCCCAGCCATTTACCACCAACACCCAACAACAGGGAGTATGTCGATCAAGGTGAGAACGACCTCCACAGCTGGTCTCTGCCCATCTAGTTATTTCATTCACACAGACTCCCTCATGGCATGGAATCCACTTCCTCTGTTCTGAAGGTATTCTTCGTATATATGTAAGTTCCTCCTGTACATCATCCCAAGCTGATACAAAACATGCAGAGCATGAATTTGGCAACTCGCTTGCCTTTGGGGGGGGGCATTAAATAGGGTGGGTCAATCTTGTACCATCTGCTCATGACCTGTCGTAGCAGATGATCAGCCCTGTCAACTCTGATGTCAGGGAAGGAGGGCAGTGAAAGGGAAGCGGCTCCAGAGACCCTTCGTTCCCTCCAGTCTGGTCTCCCCATCTCCAGTGCTGCTATCAACAGTAAGAGACGACAGAACGGGAAGTGCTAGGAGTATAAGAGCCATGTTGAATTCAAGGATCCATCCAGTCCAGCGTTCTTTTTTCCAACAGTGGTCAACCGGAAGAAGGACCTCAGCAAGGGCATGAGGGCTGTTCGCTCCTCAGAAGCTGGTGTTCAGAAGCGTGTAACAATCATGGCCAATAGCTGCTGAGAACCCTATCCTCCATGAATATGTCTTAATTTTTTAATTTAAAAACCCTCCAATTAAGCTAATGGTCATTACCACATCTTGTGGTGGTGAATTTCTTGTTCATTTAAGGACATCATGGGTTGGATCCAGGCCAAAAATGGCAATTTCCACCCATTCTCCCTTCCCACTACAGACCCCATTTATATTGTTCCTCAGAGTACCATTTTGTGGAGATCAGTGGGCGGGAAGATGCAGGGAAGTTCTGTTCCACTGATGGAGAATTCAGTCTAGATCCATGTGCGCAGTCTCACATTGTTCCTTTGATTTGGGTCGTGAATGTAGCCCCCTATGACCCCCACTGTCACTCATTCTGTACATGTTTATATATTTAGGGGGCACAAGCATTTGCAATACTACACTGTGTAGTAAACGGTGTAATATTTTGAATGTAATATTAGCAATCCCAAGGTACTCCTGGGCAATGTTCCCTCTAAGCAGTGGAGTCTTGTGAGCAAAAATTCTACTTTGTGAGCTATTGGCATTAAAAGTGTGAGTGATTTGGCTACTGAGTGAGTGATTTGACTACTGCATAAATTAGTTTGTTCTGGAGCCATCCTTCCTGAGCTAAGCCAAAAATGTGTGAGCCGGAGGCTAAAAAACTGTGAGCTAGCTCACACTAACTCAGCTTAGAGGGAACACTGCTCCTGGGTCATTGTTCATGTGAGTATATGAAGGAGAATGCAGGCTCTTCAAGTGGAGGAGGATCTGAGTATATGAAGCTACCTTATAGTGAATCAGAATGCAGGCTCTTCAAGTGGAGGAGGAGGTGGTGGTGGTTTAATACCCCACCCTTCACTATCCAAAGGAGTCTTGGAGCAGCTTACCTTTCTTCTCCCTACAACAGACACCCTGTGAGGTACGTGGTGTTGAGAGAGCTCTAAAAGAACTGCTCTTGAGAGAAATGTGATTGACCCAAGGTCACCCAGCTGGCTTCATGTGGAGGAGTGGGGAAACAAACTGGATTCTCCAGATTGGAGTCCTGCCACTCTTAACCACTAAACCAGACTGGCTCTCAGTATAAATATTAATTATAGTATAAATATTATTGTATTTTATCCCACCCTTTCTCTACAGACTTGAAGGTAGCATACAAAATTATCTCCTCCTGTTTTATCCTCATAACAGTCCTGTGAGGTTGTTCAGGCTGAGAAAGAGGTTACTTGCTCAAGGTCACCCAGTCAGTTGACCACAACAAGAGAGAGCTTGGTGTAGTGGTTAGCAGCACGGACTCTAATCTGGGCGAACGAGGTTTGATTCCCCACTTCTCCACATGCAGCTGCTGGTGTAACCTTGGGTCAGTTACAAGTTTGTTCAGAGCTGTTCTCTCAAAAGCAGTTCTCAGGAGAGCTCTCTCAGCCCCACCTGCCTGTTGTGGGGAGGGGAAGGGAAAGGGATTGTAAGCCCCTCTGAGACTCCTTCGAGTAGTGAAGGCTGGGGTGTAAATCCAATCTCCTCCCCTCCTTCCCTTCGAGGAGATTTTAACCTGGGTCTTCCTGGGCTTAGTCCAACACTGTAACCAGTACACTGTAACCAATACACCCCACTGGCTGTAACCAGTACTATCGGTTTCAACAGGAAATGGCTCTCTAGGGTCCCAGGCAAAATTTATCGCAGACTTGCTACCTGATGCATTGATGGTTGGTGTGGTGTAATGGTGAGAGTGTCAGACTAGGACCTGGGACAACTACATTTGAACCCTTCACTCAACCGTAGAAGCCTACCAGGTGACCTTGGGCCATTCACAAACCCTCCGCCTAGGCTTCCCTCGCAAGGTAGTTGTTGTGAGGATTAAATGGAGGAGGGAGGAGTGACATGAAAAGCCACTTTTGGGTCTCCAATCAGGTAGAAAATTGGAATATAAAAATAAATAAACTGGTGGTGGCCTTGTGTCGTCAAGGCATGTGCTCTGCCACTGACAGAAGACTTTTATTTATTTTTTCGATTTCTAGGCCACCCTCCCCAATAAGAAACACGGGTGAGGCAGGTTATGCAACATCTGGATTCAGACGCTGCTCAACAAGTTGAAATCAGAAATGTCTCTGGATCCTTCCATGTTTATATTTTTAGGGAATGAGAGACCTGCTGGAGGTGGCAGGACAGTCACTGAAAAGCCTAAAAATATCTAGAAAGTCCTCAGGCTTGAAGCAAACCATTAAGGCAAAGAGGTAAAGCCTCTTAATTAAAAGCCACCCTAGGTGGAAAGAAATGTTTTGGCCTGGTGACTAAAAGCCAAGGAAGCCTCAAGGGAACGGGCATTCCAAAGGCAAGGTGCCACCACGGAAAAAGCCCTGGTTTTGTCACATGCCACAGCCCTGCAGGCAGGAGTTACAGGGAGCAGGATTTTGGAGGCACATCATAACTGATGTACTGGGCCGTATGAGGACACAGGCATATATCAGTGCTGCTGTCCCTGTGTCACCTGCTTCTAAAGGCCTTTTCTTTCTGCCCTCCTGTGTTGTGCCACAAAGGCTAATTCAGGCGTGGTAAACTTGAGGGTATAACTAGATCTTAATATTGCAGTTGTCAATTCTATCACTGCAAGGAACATTTGATATACATCTCTGATGTCTAAGGTTATACCTGTGTGAGTTAGAAACCTCTCATCACCCATCCCCCCCCTCAGCACTGACGTCTACAATTAAATATCATAAAAGCATAAAATCACAGAGTTGGAAGGGGTCATACAGGCCCTCTAGTTCAGCCCCTTGCTTAATGCAGGATCAGCCTGCAATTAGTTTGTCATTAGATACAAAGAAAGCACAGCATAGGGTACCAAAACTGAAATCGTTGATCTTCTGGTTGCAAAGTGTTCCTCAAGGTATGCATTAACATAACCAGATAGATTGACACCTCCCGCCATCAAAGATACTACAGATGGTATTGATTGTAGGGCATGCTACATTAATAGATTTTGGTTTTGTAAGCTGCGTAAATTACAAAGTGTAAATTGAGATAAATCTAAGCAACCAACAGCACACCTTGAATGGCATTCAGGTCTGTCATTAAAAAGGAGCGCAGCAATAGCACAGCTGGGTGCTTTTTGTCTGGATATGCATTGTCTGTGGGAGTGCAAGAGATAATTTTGCTATACTGGGTTCAGCCAAAGTGCAGACTGAATGGGGCTGCAAATTGCAAAGTCACTAGCTCTTTCTCATTTATTAAAGTAATTTGTTCCTTGATTCATGTAATTTAAACTTAAGTCCTTTCCTGTGATGAACACATCCTCCTGGTGCAGTTATTTATTTAACAAAGGCTTTTGTTCTTCCAAAACACTGTCTTCTGTTCAATGATATCCTATTAATTCGGTATTCTGTAAGAATTTGGGAAAGGCTAGCGTAATGTTTCAGTTTCTCCTTTTGAAAACGGTAAAGATGTAAAACAGGGGTCCCCAAACTTCTTGAGCTTGTGAGCACCTTTGGAATTCTGACACAAAATGGCTGCTGCAGAAGGCAGAGCCAGTCAGAACATGGCTGCTGCAGCTTACCTTCAGTCACACTGTAAAGATCCTTGAGCTGTGGTGATATTTTAAACATTTTAAATATCCGCACAGTCAGTCAAATCTCCAGTGGCCAATCAGAAGTCTTGTTGGGCAATAGCCCCACCTGGCCCTGCCCACTTCATTTAGCAGGCTCCAGGAAAGGTGTTGGTGGGTGCCATGGGACCAACCCCCACCACATGGGGGACCCCAGCCCTAAAACTTACAGTGCTAGCAAATGAACACATAGAATGGGGCTTACCTACAGACAGCTTCATATTTAAGCTATTCTGGTTCAAATCAGGGTTTGATTTAGCACTAAGATTCTCAGGTTATTGAAAATACTCTAAACGGTCCACAGGGGTTTGCTCTAATGGGGGGGAAATCTGTTTAGTTTGGAGAAGAAAATGTGCTCCTAGTTTCTTTTACAACGGATCATAATTGGGTATGGGGGCAGCCAAATGTAATAATTTTCAGAGCTCATAGAACAAAATTTTGCTGTCATCAAAAGCTATAGAGTAAATGTATCATGGAGCTGCGGTGGCTCAAGTGGTTAAGACGCTGAACTGCAGGCTGTAGAAGGTCGGTAGTTCAGCAGTTCGAGACCCGGGTGTGCCGCATGACGGAGTGAGCTCCCATCTCTAGTTCCAGCTCCTGCCAACCTAGCAGTTCGAAAGCAAGAAATTGCAAGTAGATAAATAGGTACCACTTCAGTGGGAAGGTAACAGCGTTCCGTGCGCCTCGGTGTTTAGTCATGCCGGCCACATGACCACGGAAACATCTTCGGACAGCGCTGGCTCTTCGGCTTTGAAACGGAGATGAGCACCGCAACCCTAGAGTCGAACTCGACTGGCTTTCGAGCAAGGGAACCTTTACCTTTTAAATGTATCATACAGATGGGAGCCTGTGATTTGTGTTGCTGGGTGGAAGGTGGGAGAAAAGAAGAAAGGTCTCCCATTGCCCCCTTTCCCCCTCATTTCACATGCCTCATGGATATACTGAGAACTGAAGCAATCATGGCTTCCAGACTCTGTACACAAGTTGTCAAAATCATTTGAAATTTCATTTGATCTCTTGACAAACTACGGATATGTGGAGAACACTCCTGAGAAACTAGGCTTCCCAAAGCTCTGTCAAAACTTCATAGATCGTTGAGCCTGTTTGGTGTAGTGGTTAGGTGCGCGGACTCTAATCTGAGAGAACCGGGTTTGATTCCCCACTCCTCCACTTGCAGCTGCTGGATGACCTTGGGCAAGCCATAGTTCTGTCAGAGCTGTTCTTGAAAGAGCAGTTCTCTCAGAACTCTCTCAGCCCCACCTACTTCATTGGGTGTCTGTTGTGGGGAGGGGAAAGGAAAGTAGTTTGTAAGCCACTCTGAGACTCCGAATGAAGGGCAGGGGAAGGAAGAGGAAGGTCTGATGAAGGTCTGAGACTCCTGCTGTGGGAAAGAGAGGAAGTTCTGGTGAAGCATCAGTATTCCTTTCCCTTACCTGTTGCAGGACCCTTCTCTTCTGGGCATAGAGCAGGGGTCACTGGGAGTTGCGGGGGAGGTATTTGTGAATTTCCTGCATTGTGCAGGAGGTTGGACTAGATGACCCTTGAGGTGCCTTCCAACTCTGTAATTCTATGATTCTTGGGGGGGGGTGTTGGTAAGAGCTTTTGAAAGGGAAGTAGAAGGGAGCGATAGCACACATTGTGTTCCTCAGACAGCCTTCTCCTGGTGAAACCCTCACTGAGGATGGTCCACTGAGCAACACTGAGGTCACACGCTTTTTCTGTGGTAGATCTGTTCCTGTGGAATGACCTACCAGAGTGAATGCTGGGGCATTTTCACTTGTCACGTTCAGGAAGATGTGTAAGACTGTCCTGTTCTTGAGGGTGTTCAGTGCAGGGCAAATCGTGTGTGTGTGTGTGTGTGTGTGTGTGTGTGTGTTTGCAGTGCCATCAAGTTATTTCTGATTTATGGCAAACCCATCCAGTCGTTAACAGATTTGCTTAGGTCCGCTGAGGGCAGCGGCTTCATTTATAGAGTCAATCCATCTCATGTTGGGACTTCAGCTTTTCCTAGCATTCTTTTCTTTCCCCGTGACTCCTGTCTCATTTTAATGTGACCAAGTTAAATAGCCTCCATTTAGTCATTTTAGCTTTGAGGGAGAGTTCAGGCTTGATTTGGTCTGCAACCCACTTATTTGTCTTTTTGGCGGTCTGTGGTATCCATAAAACTCCCCTCCAACACCACATTTCAAATTAATCCACTTTCTTCCTGTCAGCTTTCTTCATTGTCCAACTTTCACATTCATACGTAGCAATGGGGAATACAATCACACGAATTATCTCGATCTTGGTAGCCAGTGACACATCCTTACACTTAAGGAGCTTTTCTAAGTCCTTCATGGTTGCCCTTCCTCAGGGGTCATTTCGTAGAAAAAGAGCTAGGGGGACTCATTAGCATAACTCATTAGCATATGCCACACCCCCTGACATCACCAGAAGTGTGTCCTCCTTACAGCCGGCGGCGACCTCCAGCGGGCACCAGCAGGGAGCTCCAGGCCCCCCCCTCCCGCACCTCACCCGGGGGGATGGCGTCCCCCCGTGTCCCTCCCCAAATGACCCCTGCCCTTCCTAGTCTCAGTCTCCTTCTGATTTCTTGGATACAGGTCTCCTTTTTGGTTGATGCTAGAGCCAATGAATTAAAAACGATTAACAATTTCAATTTCTTCATTGTCAACCTTAATTGTTTTTAGGCTGTGTTTTAAATTGTGTGTATTAGCTTTAATTCCATTTATTGTATTTAACTGTGTTTGTGTATGGTATTAACTTGTTAGCCCCTTATTATATTTTGCCCTTG
>NW_015169234.1:42835-53749 GCF_001447785.1 Gekko japonicus | reverse complement strand
GAATTTTCTTCTCTTTCTAGAAGATCTATCCCCTTTTCTTGGCCTGAAGGGGAGTCTCTGTCTAACTACCCACTTGTCCTTGCCAACTTTCCCCAGTTCTCCTGTCTATGTTGAACTGCTCTCAGCTAACGCTGAATTCCAAAAATGTCAGTACTCGACTCTTTTCAGCTAGGGCTGAAATCGGACTGTCATTATTCAACTCAGTCAAGGCAAAAATCTGACTGTCTCCTCAGCATGCAGCTCTCTACAGACTCTCTCGCTGAGCTAATACTAACCAACCAGATTGCTTGGAGCAGCCTGTCACTCAAGGCTCTCTGTTTCTGTGAAGAGTTAACCCTTCACAGTCCTTCAGCTATTTCTACAGCACTTCTAAGCTTTTAAAAAGAGCAGTCTTTCACACTTCCACTGCCAGTCTGAGTGGTGGCAGACAATGGGAGCAGAAGGTGAGGTATTTCCTGTCCCTCTGGGGGAGTGTTTCCTTTTTTAAAAAAAATCACAAAATATCTTTAAAATCAACTCTTGGGGGAAATATGAAGAAAACTGGGAGATTCTGAACAGGGAGCAGTCTGTGGAAATTTGTGGAATGGTAAAATATACATATATATCTATAAATTTTTATTTCAGATTTTTCTGCAAACCTGGTGAGTCCCCCAAGTTTGCAGAAAGATCTGTTTAGCACAGGTGTGGCCCTGATCCCACGGATTTACATATCCACAGATGGGGGCCATACATAACTATTAGTATATAGATACTTTAGGATGAGCCTGTTTTTTCAAACAAACATTTATGTTGATTAAAGAACAATTGGCCAATTTCTGTCTTTGTGAGTGCCACTCTGTTCCTCAGAAAGTAGCTCAGGGCCCTGAAATGTGGTTTGTCACACAAACTGTACTACATACATCTGGACATAGGCAGGGCATTACAGTCAAAATCCATGAGAAAGGTGTAACATTAAAGTGTGAGATTATCTACTCTTTGTCTTTAGCCTCCAGCTCATATATTTTTTTGTCTTAACTCAGGAAGGATGGCTCCAGAGCGGACTAATTTATGCAGTAGCCAAATCGCTCGCTCAAAATTTTAATGCCAGTAGCTCACAAAGTAGAATTTTTGCTCAGAAGATTCCACAGCTTACAGGGAGCATTGTCCAGCTCATGGACTACCAGTTGGCCATCCTTGCATTTAATACATTTTTAAAAAGCTTTTCATGTCATGCATATGTGTGGATATTTTTTATGATCCATGTAGTGTAAATCTGTGTACTTGTTTTCCAGAATCCATGTAGAATTGCACAGTAGTCCCTTTCTGTTCTAAGAGTTTAAGGCTCCTGGGCATGTAACCATTACAAACAAGGACGCTGATTTTGGCTTAGTGCCTGGATGTGTTCATTCATGAAAACCCTGTTTAAAATACAACTTTCAATTACACTATTCCAGCAGTGCGGATACGCCTGCACACTTTCCGCTTCGGTTCCTTAACCTCCAAAGAGATTTTTTGTGGGTCAGTGGTGTTCAGTGCAGAGAAATGAAGAATACAAAATCATGCCTCAGCTCACATTTTTGTGTGTCTTGAGAAGAAATATTAAATGCTATATAATATGTTTACTCTGTAAACTCTTTTGGAGTCAGGATCTGCGTCTTTGCTCCTGCTTGAGTAATGGACCATCCACACTGAGAGCTTTGTGTAAATAATCACAAAAGGAGGGGGGGAAACCACACACAAAGTGTGTCTGACCACCAAAGCATTGTGTTCTTTTTCTTGCAGGGTATAATTGTAAACCCTGGAAATGCCAGCAGCTGTTAACTCTTGACTGTTTCCATTGCTGCAGTCACCGTATAGGAATCTCAGGAATGTGTAGGTAATAGACATTCTGTAAAGGAACTTCACTGCACAAGGGAAAACTTTAAATAAAATACAGCCTCACACACATCCATATATCTATCATCTATCTATCGATTGATTGATAGATAGATATAGATCTATATACATATACATTGCCAAATTAATATCACAAGCCATGTTGATCTTCACTCATAGATTCTCCATGTGGCAATTTTATATTCTGATTAAAAATGCACCATGTCAGCAGATAAGTTGTTTACAACTGGGCATACCAACTAGTTCTGTATTGTATACCAGCAGCAGAACTAGTTCTGCATAGGGATGGACAAACTCCTCTGGACTTGGGTGCATTCTGCATCTGGCATTTGCTCCACATTTTATCAGCACTCGACCTGGTTCCCCCTTGCCTCGGAATATTTGTTTTCATTGTATTGCCTTGAATCTTGGTTTCTGTATTGGCTAGTGTCTGCTTGCCATCTGTTTTGTTTTCACCATTGGCTCCTGCATACCTCAGTGGTCATTAGCCACCTGAGCCAAGTAATTCATGGTGAGGTGATAAATACATAGGGGGAAATGGGGGGGGGGGACTGACAGAGATCAATGAAGCCCTGTCAAGTTGTCTGCTTATTGTTCCCTTGGAATCAGAAGCGGAGGAAGGAAAAGGTGCCTCTCAAAACCACATTTAGATTTGAGATACCCCGGGGCAACACCTTACTGACTGCGAAGTCACCCCGAGTGGCTATAACCCCATGCAGAAGGTACCATAAAACCCGATGAACAAAGAAAGTGAAAGTGGCATGCAGTATGGAGGGAGATCAACCTGTGAGGCAACAGATGGGTGCAGAATCAGCCTTGCTCACATGAGGAGGTTGAAAGGAACAAATGGATTAGGCACAATGCCCCCTCCCCTACCATCCCCTTCCAAAACTCCCAGAAACTTAACTTGGAGAGGGGTGGGGGCGTAGAGGACAGGGAAAGGTGAGACCTTTTTGCGGCTTTCCTTATTTGGAGCACACTCAAGAACATTTTTACCTAGGCGTGGGATTTGTGGGATTTAATTCCCTGTGCCTCAGGAACTGAATGGAAGGGCAGAATTAGAACTCTCATGCTTTCATTTCTTCTGTCCTAGAAGAGGCAACTAATGTAATTGGACGCCAGGCATAGTGGTGAAATTTTGACTGTATTCATAAAAAAGTTAATCTAATATTGTATACAAAGCACATTTCAGATCGAAAACGCTGAAAAGTTCCAAACATAACCCTTGTTTGAAGCAATAATTAGCTGCTCCAACAGTTCCAAATTTGTTCACTGTGAAAAATCCTTCTGGTTCAACCAAAACTGCTGAATACGTTTCAGCTCCCATCTATCAGCAGTGATTGTACTGTGTAAGGGACTTCAATGGCCCATCCAGTCTAGAGATGTGAAGGCCCGGGAAAAAAAATGGAAAAATTCGGGGGGGAAACAGTTTTTTCCATTTTTTTCCTGAAGCCTTTTTGCTTTTTCTTTTTTTCCGAAAAATTGGAAAAATTGAAAAAAGAAAAGAAAAGAAAAGAAATTGATTATGGAACGTTTTATTTTAACATGATTAATAAAATATTTTAAGACAAGGTGTTCAAATATTTTCCAAATCATTTCTAATAGATAGATAGATAGATAGATAGATAGATAGATAGATAGATAGATAGATAGGGTAGCAGATTGATCTAATTTCTGTACACTGAGGACAAGCAAGTCCTAGGTTACAAACTGAACTCTCCAATGCAAGAACTAGATGCATTTCTTCCTTTAGGAGGTGCGATTGTCAGAAGAAAATAAAAAAGTTTTAGTTTTGTTTTTGCATGTGGGTGGGTATTCTGTTTGTAATAATTGTTTGGATACACTATATTTTTTAATATGCTATTTGTGATAATTTCATGCCAAGTAAAAATGTCCATAGTCATATTTTATGTTCCTAAAGTAACAGAATGACTTTCAATCTAGAAAAGACAAAAGACATGCTAATGTAGCATTTTTTTCAATTTTTCCGAAAATTTCCGTTCCCCCCCGGAAAAAAACCGAAAAAAACCGGGCTTTTTCCCGAGCTCCAAAATTTCTGGAAATTTTACATCTCTAATCCAGTCCAATAGTCTGTCACACAGTGGCCAAAAATACCAGGACCCATCAGGAGGTCCACCAGTGGGGCGAGGACACTAGAAGCCCTCCCACTGTTGCCTCCCCCCAAACACCAAGAATACAGAGTATCACTTGCCCCAGGCCGGCAAGTGAATGAAGGGCCATTTTTCTATTCAGTGGAACAGGGAAGTTTTGAGGCTTAAATGAATTGCCCCCTTCAAGGCTAAACAATAAGAAACCTTCATAGAATCTTAGAGTTGGTCCACTCTAAATCTGAAACTGATCTGTTGTGCAGGCATGTTCTCCAAAAACTTTTGTTCCTCTGTGGAAACAAGAAAAATCTGGCTCTTGTCCAGGAGTGCCAAAACCTCTGTTTCTGGAGTCATGTGGCACATGTACTGCAGACTAGGCAAACTCTCCTGGACTTGCCTCAGTTTTTACTCCCACTTTTGAGGTTCCCTTGCAAGTGAGTCTTCTTGAATGTTCGTGAGTAGAGCTTGGATTAGAAACACATTCCCACCACTGACACTCTCTGTTCACTTTCTGAAGCAGAAATGAAACTTACCTTTGAGAAGGGGAGAAAGGGTCACCAGCAACAGACAAGGTACCTCCAAGGAAAGGAGACTCTAGACCTTAATTGGATACTTACCTGTTGTAACACCACTCCTGATTTTATAGTTGGAGGGGGGCTGGAAGTTGGACAAAGAAGTGGGCTGCACAGTTCCAGTCAGCAGGTGCTTGACTGAAACTGAATGGATTCTGTACTGATCTCAGTTTACGAAGATGGCCCCTAAATCTTCATTGGCCTAGGTAGTTTACAAACCTATTCAGTCAAATCCACACAAGTGGCACATTGTCTTTGGCTGTAAGCCATTCTTTTTCAGTGGCTAATGCCAGACTTTTTCTTTCTTTACTGGGTTTTGTGCTGAAGGAAGCAAAACTAATTTAGGCAAGCACTAAACCAGGGGTGTCAAACATGCGGCCCGGGGACCGGATAAGGCCCCCGGAGGGCTTCTATCAGGCCCACAGTGGAACTGGCTGTCTTCTGCTTCTTCCAGTTCTGCTGCTGCTGCGTCATCGTAGGTTTGCAGCTTACAGATACACACCTGAACAGCATACTCAAGATTGCAGCAGCACAGACATTTTGATGCAATAATTCAGAGCAAGAGAGTCAATTATCAAACACTGTTAAATAAACAAAATATTGCAAGAGTGCTAATGTTTTAAGCATATTTTCATTTTGTGTAAAAAAACACCCTTTATGTTTGGGTCCTTTATAAATTTTATATCTCTGCTACCTGACATTACATTTTATGACACACATGGCCTGGCCCAACAAGGTCTCATTTATATCAGATCTGGCCCTCATAACAAATGAGCTCGACACCCCTGCACTAAACTATAACTGTCAATTGAGTGTCTCCACCTCAGATTCTTAAATTCACACTTCTTTCAGGTGCTTCAGGCAGGTCAGGGGGTCCTTCTTAATTAACTTGGTTTATTGGTGCTGCTTTTTTAAAAAGTCCATACCTTTGTTGTAGGTTCTAGACACTTAACTGTGTCCTGAAGAGATGGTCACCTGTAGCACTGGGGTATTTTCTCACCCTGAGGGGTTAGAGAGGTGAAGAAGAGTAGAAAAATCTCCTCCCTCTTCAGTCTGGTGTAGTGGTTTGGAGCGCAGACTCTACTCCGGGAGAACTGGGTTTGATTCCCCATTCCTCCACATGCAGTTGCCGGTGTGGCCTTGGTTCAGTCACAAGTTCTCTTGGCGCTGTTCTCTCATGAACAGTTCTGGAAAGAGCTCTCTCAGCTCCACCTATCTCACAGGGTGTCTGTTGTGGGGAGGGGAAGGGAAGGAGATTGTAAGCTGCTATGAGACTTCTTCAGGTAATGATGGATGGGGTATAAATCCAATCTCCTCCTCCTCCTCCTTCTTAGGTGGGAAGAATTGCTATGATAAAGTGGAGGCATACTACTCGGGCCCTTTTTCCCTCCTCCCAACAACAATAGGACCTGAGTCTTGGCTTTATCGTAAGGCTAGTTTTTCAGAGGTTCAAAGGAATTTCCCCAAGCTTTGGTTTCCAGTAATTTCTAGAGAGGCATGCAATTACTTCTGGGTTTTTTCCTGGAAATGACGTCACACAATCACTGACAGCTGCCCCCATGTGCCTGCTGGTTTCCTCCATAAGACTATAAATATTTTAATTAATAAATAAGGATTTCTCAGACTTGTAGCTTGAATTCTTGTATGGTTCTCTCGGTCCCACCTCTCTCCCTGTGCTCTGCCATGACAACTCCATTCCTGTCAGCAGGGGCTTCTTTAGGTGCTGCCCTGCAAATGGACAAAACCAGCAACTGCTTCCCCATTGTGGCCCCCGCCTTGTGGAATGGACTGCCCGAGGAGGTCAGGAAAGCCCCCACTCTCTTGGCCTTCCGCAAACTATGCAAAGCTGGACTGTTCCACAGGGCTCTTCTGCGCAGGTAATAAAGCTGCATGGTACAAAATGGTTCACAGACTTACTTGGACAAATGATTGGGACTTGTGGTCTATACGCCTGTATACAGCGTATTGTAATTAGGATTCTATTGTGTAATCTCTGTATCGCTTAATGTATCATGTTAATACTTACACTATGCTTCTGTTTCTTTCTGGTGGTTCCAGACTTCTAATATCCTAATGCATCAGTTATTGAGTGTCCCATTTTGTTGATTGTACTGACTCACTGTGTGTAATCTGCCTGGAGTGCCTGTGAGAGAGGCGGACTGTGAATAACATAAATAAAATTCACAGTCTCCTGTTAGAAAACAGTGTAGTATATCACGTACCACGAATAAATTGTGAACTTGCCAATAAAATCTGTTGGAAAGATGGCTCAGTCACAAGCTGTGTGTCTCCCAGAGTCATTTTTAAACTCCCTATAGGCAAGGTTTACAGAATTTAATTGATCTGAAGAGTAATTACTTATACGTTAGCAATTTCTTCTTCCCTCGTTTAGCAGGACAGCTTTAAGCACCGACTATCAAAATGTCCTCAGTGGTTCATTTGGTATGTTAAGTACTTGTGAAGATGATAATAACAAATGAAGTGGGCCCTAGTCCATGGAAGCTAATACTAAAATAGAAACCTGTTAGCCCTTAAGGTGCCATTAGGCTCTTGTTTGTTGTATAATAAATGAAAATTTCCCCTCAAATACAAACATTATCTAGAGGTAAAATGGTCATATTAAGTTCTGAAGCAGTATCCTATTCCCCCCAGTGATCACCGAAGTAAATCAATGTGCAAGTACTAAAACTTAATTACTATAAAATAACTGTAGTTCTGGGAACTTAAGTGTAATGATTTTTTTCTGCTTTAAATATTTATAAGGTTATTAAAAACAACAACAACAGACTTTCATCCTCACAAATGTAGACTCCCAGGACAGATGGCATAGCTATTGAGATTTCCCATCTAGAAAGATGACTAGTAATTAATGCAGTGAGAGGATGTAATATAGTTGACATATTTTTAAATAAAACACTTAATGAACAAACAGCTAAATATATTTTGGCTAGGTTTCTGTATATGCCCTCTGCTTTGAAAAAATTAATTTACACCAGGCTACCAAAAATTCGGACACAACTGAATGGCTAACAAAAACCACAACCAAAAATTGGGTATCAAGAAAACTTTCATTGTGCACCTTGTGTGAGATGCACAGCATTTCTGTGTGTGTTTACCCAGAAATAAGACCCATTGTGTTTCATGAGGGTTCATTGATGCTTCCCTACATCTTTATTTTACCATCAACAACAGCTTTGTGAAGTAGATTGGGCAGAGTCAAAGCGACTGCCCTGAAATGAACTTCATTTCCAGAATGTGGGGATTTGAAACCAGTCCTCATTAAACACACCCACACTGGCGTTATGGATGCGTGCCCTTTGCACTTTCCATATACAGTCCTTGCCAGTTACCCAGATGTCTCTGTTCATCTGTCTCTTTCTGTCCTCCTGTCTTATTCTTACAAAAGACAGTCACAGGGTTCCTTTAAATTGCAATATGTTATAGAATCATAGAATCACAGAGTTGGAAAGGGCCATACAGGCCGTCTAGTCCAACCCCCTGCTCAATGCAGGATCAGCCTAGAGCATCCCTGACAGGGGTTTGTCCAGCTGCTACTTATGGACTACTGGTGAGGGCGAGCTCACCACCTCCCAAGATAGCTGATTCCACGAACAACTCTTATTGTAAAAAAAGTTTTTCCTAATATCCTCCTGGTACCTTCGTGTGTTTACTTAATGCTGTATGAAATCTGCAATTAATCTTTCAGTGTTGTAAGCAATATAGCTGCTATGAGTTCTATGAAGAAGAACCTGAGGTGGAGTTGCAACTGACTCGTGGCAACCCTAATCTCAGGGCACTCCAGGCAAGAGATCAGCAGAGGAGATTGGTCATTGCCGTCCCCTGTGTATCAACCCCCTATCTTTTTTGGCGATCTCCCATCCAGCTACTTAGGGGATGGGCCGTGGGTCAATGGTAGAGCATCTACTTGGCCTGTAGAAGGTCCCAGGTTCAATCCCCATTTTCTCCAGTGAAAAGGACCAGGCAGCAGGTGATGTGAAAGACCTCTGCCTGCAACCCTGGAGAGCCGCAGCCAGTCTGAGTAGACAATATTGACCTTGATGATGGACCGATGGTCTGATTCAGGATACAGCAGCTTCTTGTGTGTCCCATGTGTGTACTAACTGTGGTCAACTCTGCTTAGCTCGCAAGGTCTGTTGAGTTCAGGTTAAACTGAGCTATCCAGGCTGCTATTAGTTTTATGCATAATTAAACAACGATTTTTCTTTTTGCAGCTTTGTTGATGAGCAGATTTAGGAGGTCCACGAAAGCAGTTAATTAAAACTCACCATGTTTAAAATAGAACTTAAGTCAACTGATTTTAGCTGGACTGGGGCTTCAGTTTCCAGTTCCAAGCCTGCTTACTTTATAGATTTGAGTACTTCCGCAAATAAGAGGTGTGTGAGCAAGAGTTCTCTGAGAAGGCAGTGTTTTTGAACGTGCTGGTTTTTTTTGTTTCAGATCCAGAATGCCAACGATGTTTTAATTGCACCACTGGAGAAGTTTCGTAAAGAACAGATAGGGGCAGCAAAAGTAAGTTTATGAACTTTATTACTTTATACTGTAGTTACTCCTTCACCCTCAGCTAAGCTGTTTTACAGAGGGAAGAGATAACCACTTGTCCGGGCATGAGAGAGCCACAGGGTTGGCCAGGAAGTCAAAGTCCTGCTGCCCCCTGATATGGCTTCAGTGCCCGCTGTAAAAATCCTGGTGATTTCAGTAAGGGGGAAACAAGAAAGGATCTGATACAGCCAGCCTGTAAGAAGCGGCTCACCTGTTGGTGAGCAAGTGTTGCCCTCAGGTGACCAGACTTGGAAATGGTGAGACTTGGGTTACGTCTTCTCTTTCTGCTGGAGGCAAATGACTAAGACACAGGGCACCCTTAGTGTATAAATATAGTCACAAACAATATCCACCAAGGGAAGACCATCTACAATGGAATCCTAGGAGCTGTGCCTATGTTATTTTGGAAATTGGGTTCCGTCTTACCAGCCGCTGTTGAAGATAATTGAAATGCTTGATTTATACCTGGGAGAGGTGTTCGGCTGTTATTCTTTCCACAGTGGGAGTCTTCTATTACAGTGGGAGTCTTCTATTACTTCTATCATAGTTACCTTCTGTTTGGTGGTCTATGGACACTACTTACGTGTGGAATTACAGAAGAGCCTACTGTTGGTCTTGAATATGTTTCTTGTTTAAACTATGTTTAATTGTTATGAGCAAATTGTTGGATCTATGTTTACATACTCTATTGGGTTGTGACCACTAACCCTTATTTGTATTTCAATGAATATAATATATAGTTTTGAACATAGTTGTGAATTGTAGATGGTCTTCCCTTGGTGGATATTGTTTGGGACACAAATGACTAGGAGTAAAAATGGTTGTGGCAAATAACTTTGGGGACTTACTTACAGGGATGGGATAAAATATCAGTGTTGAATCCCACAATGTGATAACGGAAGAGAAGTGTTAATTAATGTAGGTCCATTTGCCCAACAGCCGCTCTCATAAGATCAAGCACTGATTTTTCATTCTGATCACTGATGCTGTGTATGAAAAGCAAAATGCAAAGGGTGATTTTAATCAGTAATTCAGTTTGGAAGCCAGATATAATTTGATCAAAGGTGGTCATTATCGCAGAGGAGGTGTTGCTGAAGTATACTTTGTGCTTGATCTTGTGCAAGTGAAAAGACAAGATGGAAAATGGTGAAGTTGACTTACTGCAAGGGCTCGTTGCAATGAGTTTCTTGCATTTCCAATGGCACAAGAGCTTTTCTTGAGCACAGATCTTCCGTGGGATTGAAGCTGTTGCAAGGAACTGTCAAGCAGTGATCCCTCTAAGTTGAGTTTGTGTGAGCTAGCTCAGAAGAAGAAGAAGAGATTGGATTTATACCCCGCCCTTCACTTGGAGTCTCAGAGCGCTTACAAACTCCTTTCCCTTCCCCTCCCCACAACAGACACCCTGTGAGGTGGGTGGAGCTGAGAGAAATCTGACACAAACTGCTCTTTCAGGAACAGCTGTGCCAGAGCTTGTGACTGACCTAAGGTCACATCGGCAGGTGCAAGTGGAGGAGTGGGGAATCAAACCCGGTTCTCCCAGATTAGAGTCCGCACACTTACCCACTACACCAAACTGGCTCACTATTTTTTAGCCTCCGGCTCACACATTTTTGTCTTCGCTCAGGAAGGGTGGCTCCAGAGCAGACTAATGTGTGCAGCAGGCAAATCGCTCCCTCACAACTTTAATGCCAGTAGCTCACAAAGTAGAATTTTTGCTCACAAGACTCCACAGCTTAGATGGAGCATTGCTGTCAAGTAGTACACATCGTAGAGGAGAAGATTCTGTGGAGGTGTAGGGA
>NW_015169234.1:7302-42807 GCF_001447785.1 Gekko japonicus | reverse complement strand
CATAGTATGGTTTGACTGTGTGAAGCAGGATGGAGAGTATAGTTGGGCTATAAAAGGTGAGACCCTTCTTGGCATACAGGTAAGAACGGGAAAAGGAAACAGAATTAAGAGGTCAAGCAGAAAAGGCAAAAGGAAGGCTGGGTAAGCGAAGGCTAGGAGGAAGGCCTCAAGGACTTTGTTATACAGATGTCTGAGGATTGCACATTGATGTGAGCTGTGTTGTTTTTATGTATGGTTTGTTTTAGCTTGGGTTTTTCCCTGCATATAAATAACCTGATTGGAGGACAGGTCTCTCAGTGGCTATCCCCCAACTAAGGTTATTACAAACCTTCATGTGCAGAGGCATTGTATCTGACTACCACATTCTGGGTGCAGACAAGGTTGTGGTCATGGCTGTTGTCTCCAAATTGTGAGCCCCCCGGGGGGTATCTGGGTGGACCCTGTTGGAAAGAATGCTGAACTAGATGAACCTTGGTCCATTCCAGCCCGGCTTGCAGGACGAAAGTACTCGCTGCACTGGAGATGAAGAAGAGTCTAACAAAACAGTATCAGTTTCAGGCAAAAACAGAGATTGTTTTGGAAGTATAATGTTCATGAAGGTACAAGGAAAAGACTGAGACAGCTAGCTGGGAAGAGCCCAGAGCACATTCTTACTGTGAACTAGCTGCCTTCCTGCAGGGGCGAAGAGACCATTTTGTGCCCTTCTGGTTCAGATCTTTGGATGCATCATGACATTCTTTCCTCACCCCGTCTACATGCTGCGGAGTGGAGGTGGTGCAGGACACATGCTTTCTGCTGACCTACAAATGAATCATACTCATTCTGAGATAATGGACCTCCGTATTTCACACACACACTGTTCCTTCTACCAAATGCACTGGTGCGGTCTGGGTTCTTCATCTTCTGCTTCAGCAGTGTGGTGGTAACATCTCTGGAGTTGTCCTTGAACTTTTTTAGGGGCTCTTAATGGTGCTTCTGACTCTCAGTTTGCTCCATAGCACTTTCAGCCCTTGGATGTGAGCAGACCTTGTTATTTTCACTAAAAGGGTAGTGATAATTTCACATGGGGTAATAACAGTGAGGCACTACAGAGCTGGCAGGTATCTTTCATGAACTAGGGCAGGGGTGTCAAACGTAAGGCCCGAGGGCTGGAAGCAGCCCATCCAGAGCTCTTATGTGGCCCATGAGCAACTAGTGCAAGGAGGGAACAGGAGACTGCTGGGGGGGGGAGGGGGACAGAGCCACTCTGATTGTGGCTTCAGCATGGCCAACAACCTCATCTGCAGCAGTCAAGCAACATGGGAGTGTCTGCCCAGTGCTGCACCACTGGCTCTCCAGTCCGCCCATGTGGGTTTTCCTTTGCACCCCCCTCCCAGCCCATGGGGCCTGGCAGTGGAGAATACAACAACTTTGAGCTTACCAGTTGCTGTCCTTTATGCAGTTTATATCTCCGGTACCTAGCATTATGTTTTATGGCACACATGGCCCTGCCCAATAAAGTGACATTTATGGCAGATCTGGCCCTCATAACAAATGAGTTCGACACCTCTGAATTAGGGTGTCTCTTGGAGCAGTGGTTCCCAAACTCTTGGTCAGAACCCAAAAGTGGGACCCAAAGCCTCTGAATGTGGGTCTCAGGCCACCCCTCCCTAATGGCTGCTCCTGCCCTTTGTATCATTCTTTATCTTCTTGTCCTCCTTGTCAGGTTCCCATATTCTTACCTTCCGCCTCTCTGAGGGGGGAGTCTGTCCGGCAACTAGTAGCTTTAGAGGAGCAGCTGGAAGAAGGGGGGGGAAGGCTGGAGAGCTGGTAAGAGCTGATCAGTGTATGGAAAAGAAAGAGGAGGAGAGAAAGAGGTGTGAGCCACAGGCTGGGAAACACTGGCCTGGGGTACCAGAAAACCTTGGGTCAGCCCTCTTAACAGGTTGTGTGAATTTATCATCTCAAAAAATTGTCCAGTTTTCTCTTGTAGATGAGGATTGGAAAACTACCTTAGCAGCTGCTAAATATTTAGCTGCAGTGATTGCCTGTTAGAGGTTTGGGTCTCAGTCTGTCCAAGACCTTTGAGTCAAGAACAGAAAGATAAGAAGAAAATGGGTCAGCTCTGGATGGGTTGTAATGTTCCCTCTAAGCTATGGAGTCTTGTGAGCAAAAATTCTACTTTGTGAGCTACTGGCATTAAAATTGTGAGTGAGCGATTTGGCTGCTCCATAAATTAGTGGGCTCGAGCCCTCCTTCATGAGCCAAGACAAAAATGTGTGAGCCGGAGGCTAAAAAACTGTGAGCTAGCTCACACTAACTCAGCTTAGATGGAACACTGGTTGCCATACCACGAAAATTTGGACTGGTCAGTCACCATAATAAAGAGGTTAAGAACCACTGCCCCAGAGTCCTCTACAGCATGCAGCAGGAAATTGAAATTAAAGTAAAAGGTCCCCTTGCTCGAAAGCCAGTTGAATCCGACTCTAGGGTTGCGGTGCTCATCTCCGTTTCAAAGCCGAAGAGCCAGCGCTATCCGAAGACATTTCCGTGGTCATGTGGCCGGCATGGCTAAACTCCAAGGCGCACGGAACGCTGTTACCTTCCCACCAAAGTGGTACCTATTTATCTACTTGCAATTTCTTGCTTTCGAACTGCTAGGTTGGCAGGAGCTGGAACTAGAGATGGGAGCTCACTCCGTCATGCGGCACACTCGGGTCTCGAACTGCTGAACTACTGACCTTCCACAGCCTGCAGTTCAGCGTCTTAACCACTTGAACCACCACTCAATTACACCTCCACAAAAGAGGTGCCCTGAAGGTGCATATTTTGAAAACTACCGATCTAGAAGATGGTAGCAAGGCTCTTTGTAGTAGCTGTCCTATTATTAGGATACTGAGCAGCTCAATTCTCGCATTCCCGATTTCTCTTTTAATAATGTGAAGATGGACTCTAGGTTAATCTTCTGAGCTGTCATGTTTCCTGCTCTTATTGAGTGGAGCTTGTGGTTTAACCTTCCCATCAAAATCTTCATATACAAGCGGGTATAATGACTCTTGGGGAGGAGGCTTCCAGCTTGGCCCTTTGTGTTTCAGGTGACACATGCAAAGAGATTTTGGGGTGCTTTCAGGGAAATGACTTTCCATGTAATTTCTGAGTGGTCCAGATTTGTGAGAGCGGACTGCTCCCATGTTACCTGCTGCTGACAAGCAGTTCTTATTGAAGGAGCCTTAATCTCATTCTGAAATTCTAGTTGGTGATAGGTAAATGTGTGAAGCTGCCCTGTCCCAAGGTATATCACTGGTCCCAGTATCGTCTCCTGTGACTGGTCATGAGCTAGCAAGGATGCAGTGAGGGGTTTCCCCTGCTCCCTGTTATCTTAGATCCTTAAAAGGAAGCTGCTGAGGTTAGAAGCTGGGATCTTGTGAAGGCAGATCAATTTCTCTGCCCCTGATTACCCGCACAGTTTTGGTACTTCCTGACTGTTCCCTTCTGGCTGCTAATATGACTGGAAAATGCAGGAAGAAAGAGAGAATGTGTGATGCTTTGTTTTGAACTTCATTTGGACGATGTTCCCAGGGAAATGCATGTGTTCTTGCTGTTGGGGCAGCCCATGCGTCTCTGCATAGCAGAGCTTCCCTTTCGCTCTGTGTGTGTGTTTGTGTGGATAAAAAGGACAGTGTGTTATTTCTGCATCTGCATTCTATGCATGTAGGTATGTCTCATTCTGAAATTCTAGTTGGTGATAGGTAAATGTGTAAAGCTGCCGTGTCCCAAGGTATACCACTGGTCACAGTATTGTCTCCGAGTCCTGTCACTGGTCATGAGCTAGCAAGGATGCAGTGAGGAGTTTTCCCTGATCCCTGTTATCTTAGATCCTTAAAATGAAGCTGCTGAGGATAGAAGCTGGGATCTTGTGAATGCAGATCAATTTCTCTGCCCCTGATTACCTGCACAGTTTTGGTACTTCCTGACTGTTCCCTTCTGGCTGCTAATATGACTGGAAAATGCAGGAAGAAAGAGAGAATGTGTGATGCTTTGTTTTGAACTTCATTTGGACGATGTTCCCAGGGAAATGCATGTGTTCTTGCTGTTGGGGCAGCCCATGCGTCTCTGCATAGCAGAGCTTCCCTTTCGCTCTGTGTGTGTGTTTGTGTGGATAAAAAGGACAGTGTGTTATTTCTGCATCTGCATTCTATGCATGTAGGTATGTGTGTGTAATTCTGTGACCAAGCTCTGAATTAGGGTTTCAGAGGGAGGGAGGGTGTGTTGGTGTTGCATAATTTTTGACGATGTCCTTCAAGCGATTATAAGGTGTGCAGGGAAACAGCAGCCTGAACTGTTAAGATGTGGTTTCAGATATGGGAAAGGAAACCTCCCAAGTCATAAATTTGTCAGCAGTGCAAACAACTGTCATTCCCAAGATAGCCATAGCCCTGAGGCTCTCTAGCATGTCTTCCTTGGAATTTACCCCTGTTAATACTTAATAGGTATTGCTTTGACATCTGCGGCAGAGGGAGGGATGCCTTAAAATCCTATCTTTGAAATATTAACTTTATAACTTAATACCCATAAGAGATACAGGGATTATTTTTTTTAGGCTAGCAAACCAAAATGACTTCTGACAGCAAGAACGCGCAAGGCCGTGGCTGTGTTGTTTATAGAACTTCTGGCTCTGTTGCACCTTACAGTTTAAATAAAGGTACCACCTTTAATAGAGAGCTTTCCTCAATTTGCATTACAAAACTTTCTCTCGAAATAAAATGTCAAAGGCCTAAGTTTGCCACTTTGGGGTCAGGAAGCAATTTTTCTCCAGGCCAGTTTGGCCAGGGATCCTGGAGGTTTTGTGTCATCTTTTGGGAATGGAACAGCAGTCACTGTGGGTGTGGAGGAGGGAGGTATTTGAGAATTTCCTGCATTGTGCAGGGGTTTGGTCTAGATGTCCCTGGAGGTACCTTCCAACTCTATGATTCTATGAGTCTAAGTTCAAGTGGCTTTAGAATATTGTAACAACATAAAACCAAGCCTAGTCTGTTGTTGGCTGTTTATTAATATCTGTATTATCCATTTGAGAAATTAATGGTATGCTTGGAAAATCTCATTGGACACTACCTGTGGTAATGGGCAGAGCTGCTGAGAGTCACCTGTCCCTCAGACAATGGTTCCTGAGCCCCCCCACCAACCTCTCAGACCCAGCCCAAACATCGTATCCAGGGCTATTTTTGGGCAGGAACGCACAGGAACGGAGTTCCGGCTGGCTCCCCAGTTGGCTACGTCCAGCAGAAACTCATTAGCATAATAGGCCACACCCAACAGCAGAAACTCATTAGAATTGGCTACATTAGGGGTGTGTGGCCTAACATGCAAAGGAGTTCCTGCTACAAAAAAAGCTCTGGGTTTTGACAACAAGGTAAACAGAATAAGAAGCAAAAGGTGGGTGTGTGGCTGGATGACCACACTTCTGGTAACATGGGGGTGCGGCCTAATATGCTAATGTGTTGTGCTGTCAAGGGTGTGGCCTAATATGCTAATGAGTGCCTGCTGTTGGGTATGGCCTATTATGCTAATGGGTTCCTGCTGGGATTTTTCTACAAAAAAAGACCTGATCGTATCAAAGCAAATAACATGACTAACCCAGCTCCGTGAGCCCCCAGGGTGACAAGAGCTCTGGAATCTTATCCTCCTTGGCACTTCCAGTAATAACAAGAATAACAAGCTATCAGACTGAAGCACAAAACCCGATTTGCCAGGTGATCGTCGTTTAGCCGGTTCACCGTTCAGCTAAGTTCAACCTGAGGTAAAGGAAGGATGCAGTCACTAAAGCCTGGATAGTTATTTTCTTTTATTTTTATATACTTCGATTATACCCCACCTTTCTCACCAGTGGGGGACCAACACAGCTGACAACATTCTCCTTTCCTCCATTTTATCCTCGCAAAATCAAGCCTGTGAAGTAGCTTAGGCCGGGAGTGATGGAGACTGGCCCCAGGTCACCCAGTGAGCTTCCATGGCAGAGAGGGGATTCAGACCTGGGCCTTCCAGATCCTGGTGTCTGCTAAGAGGGAATTGGATAAACATATGGAGCAGAGGTCCATCAGTGGCAATTAGCCACAAGGTATAGATAGGAATTCTCAGTCTGGGGCAAGTGATGCTCTGTCTTCTTGGTGCTTGGAGGGGGCAACAGTGGGAGGGCTTCTAATGTCCTGGCCCCACTGGTGGACCTCCTGATGGCACCTGGTATTTTTGGCCACTGTGTTGGACCGAATGGCCCATTGGCCTGATCCAACATCGACTTCTCTTCTGTTCTTATGTAAGTTGCCATGTGGTGGGCTGCTGGGAAGTCCAGCCCTTGCCCTCCTATGAACAAGGTGAATTAGGGAAGCTCAGCGTGACCCCAGCTAGATTTAAATACCCTGCAAGAAGCTCACCTCTTTCAGGCCTTGTCAGCCTGTTTTTGCCCCGTCTCCGTTCTGACATGTTTCTGTTCTTTATTTGGATAGTAACCTTGATTGCAGAGCCTTTGTTTTTATTTCAATTTTATTTACGTGCAGAGCATGGTAGCCTTGATCCTCCAGACAAAACACCTACCGATCGGCCAGCATCTTCTGCTACTTAGGTGCATTAATAAAATGCAGGGAACGTGGCAGTGTTCGGGTGTTTTCATTTATACTACTGTGCCTTTCGTGCTGTCCCGTTTCTATTTTATGCTTAGCTTCGTTTTGTTTTTTTTAAATATAGCGGCAGCGCACCCCTGGAGGTTACTCCGGCTGGGCTTTCTGTTGGGTCGCTTGGCAATTTATTCCCTCTGAGTCATGCCGAGTGGGGAGCGGGGGAGAGTGACCTCCATCGTTTATTGCACAAACCATCGGAAAAGCAGAGTGAGCTAAGTGGGAAAAGATTTCAGGCACGAAGTCATTTGCCTTATTTGGTCAATGTGGTTTGCTGGTCCCCAGCTGGTAATGTTGTTGAGATCACGGATTACCGTGTTGTCTGCTTTTAGGCCAAGCTCTTGTGGCTCATTCTTATCCCATTCTGTAGAGCGTTTAGCAATATTTGTTCAAGGGCTCCTTGGCCTTTTATTACAATCTGTCTCAGATCAAAGATGAAGAGGCAAACTAAGATGTTTTTAAAGCAACACAGAAACCTTCTCCTCTTCTTCTCTCCCCCTCCAAACTGTTGTCACCTCTTGCTCTACCAGAAAGATGGGTGGATTTTTTTTTGTTCTGTTAGGTTGATACTGTAACTATAATAATAATAAAACTTAGCAGGGGTCATTTCGTAGAAAAAGAGGTGCAGGAGCTGATTAGCATAACTTATTTGCATATGCCACCCCCCCTGACATCACTGGAAGTGTGTCAGAAGGGAACACCCACCGCTCAGGCTCCCCTGGACTTTTTTGGATTGCTAGCTATTGGGGGGGACGGGACGTGCAGATCTGTCCTCGCAGAGGAGGAAGAGCTTGTACCTGAATAAAACTTGGTCTTAAAGGTTCCACTGGACTGTTTTGGACCTGTTGGCTCTGCAACTTACCTGGCTGCTTCTTGCTCTGACTGAGGGCTGCTGGGAGCAGGGGGTGGGGCTTGTTGCATGTGCCCGCCCCCTGGGCTCCTTACTGCCGGAGCTCCGCTCCTGTAGGAAATGACCCCTGAAACTTAGCGTTTGTAGCGTGGAGGAGTGAGCATGCACACAAAAGCTTATACCCAACTTTGTTCATCTTAAAGGTGCCACTGGACTCAAACTTTGCTCTTAGCATTTGTGTAGCACTTAATGCTCGATAAAGATTATCTTGTAAGTCTTTCAGCAGACCTATAGAGCATGTCAGTATTGGCCAATTCTGCACTGTCATTTTTGTCACTCGATTGTCCCTTTTGCTTCAGGGATTCCCCTCCCCCCAATGTGTTTGCTGTCTCTAGTAGTCCCAGAGCGAGCAAAACACATGTGGAGAAGGGGGGACGGACGGACCCAAAGCCATAGAGACAAAAGAGTGACAAAAATGCCAGTGCAGAAGTGGCCATTGTTGTCCTTAATTTTCACGGGAGCAGGGGGCCTAAAGTATGGCTTTCCTTCCCCCTTTGTGAGTTCATGGCACAGCAGTGGGAGCAACCGAGGACTTTCCAGTGGGTAGTTCAGGTTGAAAAGCATGGGCATTGTAGCAGCCAAGACAGTTGGAATGTAAATCCTGCCTGGCCATCAGTCGACTGAGAATCCCGATGCAAGCACATTTAACATGGCTGCTCTGTTTTGCAGACATATACTACAAGAGAAAGGCCAGGTATTTGTGTGTGGGGGTACCTTGACAGTGCAGTCTTATCAGCCTTATACCCATCTGGGTTCATTGACTTCAGGGGCATTAGAAGAAGGGTGTAACTCTGCT
This sequence comes from Gekko japonicus, assembly GCF_001447785.1. NCBI lineage: Eukaryota > Metazoa > Chordata > Lepidosauria > Squamata > Gekkonidae > Gekko > Gekko japonicus. The sequence continues at coordinate 34,454 of NW_015169234.1, read as the reverse complement.
TAAGATGGCACCCAGTTTGGTATAGCGGTTAGGAGCGCGGACTCTAATCTGGGAGAACTGGGTTTGGTTCCCGACTTCTCCACATGCAGCTGCTGGTGTGACCTTGGGTCAGTTACAAGTTCTTTCAGAGCTGTTCTTTCAAGGGCATTTCTTCAGAGAGCTCTCTCAGCCTCACCTACTTCACAGGGTGTCTGTTGTGGGGAGGGGAAGGGAAAGGAGTTTGTAAGCCCCGCTCTGAGACTCCTTTGGGTAGTGAAGGGCGGGGTATAAGTCCAATCTCCTCCTCCTCTTTTCCCTAAGTCACACATGTGAGCTGTGTTTCAAATTCTTAGTCAATATGTTTCACCAGCTACTAGGCTTGCAGGCCTTCCTGCTGGCACACTCTGTTGACCACTGCTGTATTGAGCAGTGGCAGGAGAAAAATTTTAAAAAGCTATGCCACCAACCAAGCTATGTCACTTTCTGGTCCAACCCCAAAGTGTAACTCTAGGAATCAATGGGAATTCTGTTACAACCCCAAAATGACAAAGGGTAACTCTAGGAATCAATGGGAATTCTGTGATAAAATCATAGTTTGTGGCAGTTCCTAGAGCTACCCTTTATCACATCTGGGTTGTACTCAGAAGTGATATAGCAACGTCAGCACCATCATGCCCCTCCTCCCCCCCTTGTCCCCAGTCAGGCCTTCCCACCAGCTACTCTGAATGCGATTAAGAAAAGAAGAAGAGATTGGATTTATACCGCACCCTTCACTACCCAAAGGAGTCTCAGAGTGGCTTACAAACTCCTTTCCCTCCCCCTCCCCACAACAGACACCCTGTGAGCAATGCTCCCTCTAAGCTGTGGAGTCTTGTGAGCAAAAATTCTACTTTGTGAGCTACTGGCAGTAAAGTTGTGAGCACGCAATGTGGCTGCTGCATAAATTAGTTTGCTGTGGAGCCATCCTTCCTGAGCTAAGACAAAAATGTGTGAGCTGGTGGCTAAAAAACTGTGAGCCAGCTCACACTAACTCAGCTTAGAGGGAACACTGCCTGTGAGGTAGGTGGGGCTGAGAGAGCTCTTTCAAGGACTGCTCTTAAGAGAACAGCCCTGAAATAACTTGTAACTGACCCAAGGTCACACCAGCAGTTGCATGTGGAGGAGTGGGGAATCAAATCCGGTCCTTCCAGATTAGAGTCTGCTCTTCTAACCCATACACCAAACTGGCTCTTATACATAATTTAGTATACATCATCTGTGTATACTAAAACACAGCATTCGTATCATCTGGCACAGATCCCCAGCCTATTTAACCTTTTTTTTTCTTGGGTTGTATACAGGAACCACAGTATGAAACAGTGCCAGAGCCATAATAAGGCAGAGAATGTTAAGAGAATTACAGGTCTGAGAGTGGGAATACCTTGAAAATATCCTGGCTCAATACTCGATCATCTTTGATCTGAAGCGTCTTTGCTTTAGAGGTTCACAGTCTCACAGCCTCCCGGATCACAGAGCACTGTGCAAGAAACCATAAGGCTTTGTGGCTAGTTTGGATTTGAATCTAGGGTTAAAATGTCGGGAGGAGACTGAATTTTGAGGCCTGTTTCAGTTCAAACTACACCCTTTTCAGTTTTGTTTTTCTTTTGTGAGAAATGAACCTAAGAACCTTTATTGCTCTACCAGTTTCTCATTTCTGGGAGCAAATGTTTCTCATCAAAATACTTTTTTTTTTTTTTGCATCGTATGCATACAGATGGCATAAATGAATCCTCAGCAACAGCCCCCAAAATGAGATAGACCACGCCCCAATGTCAGTGACAGCATACGGAATCAAAAAGAAATGGAATCAGCCATTCTCTGTTTTCACACATTAGTGCTCTTTGTGTAAAATTGGTGGTGGAAAGTGCCATCAAGTCGCAGACAACTTATGACGACCCTGCAGGGTTTTCAAGGCAAGAGACGTTCAGAGGTGGTTTGCCCTTGCTTGCCTCTGAGTAACAACCTTGGTCTTCCTAGTGGTCTCCCATCGAAATAATAACCAGGGCTGACCCTGCTTAGCTTCCAAGATCTGATGAGATCACCTAGCTTGGGCTATCCAGGTCAGGGCTTGTGTAAAATTAGGTTTTATTATTTTAAATTTGTGTGGTGGATATTTTGTTCACTGAATCCAAGACACAGAACAGAAGCTCAGTCTAGTGCCCGGGGGTTATGGGATGGACAGGCTGGTGTGACCTTGGGTCAGTCATAAGTTCTTCCAGAGCTGTTCTCTCAAGGGCAGTTCTCTCAGAGCTCTCTCAGCCTCACCTACCTCACAGGGTGTCTGTTGTGGGGAGGGGAAGGGAAAGGAGTTTGTAAGCCACTCTGAGACTCCTTTGGGTAGTGAAGGGCGGCATATAAATCCAATCTCCTCCTCTTCCTCCTCCTTCACTGAATGCAAATGAAATGGGAAGAAACCATAAAACAAAATTATTGCAGGGTAACCTCGTTTTAAGTAGCTGTCATCACGTCTGGCTTTTTGTTCAACAAAATCAACACAAGAAGCTGACGTCACCAAGGTGTCTTGACTACATAAAAAAGTTAGTGTGTGAATTGTGACTAGTCCCAGGGCACTCCCTCCCAGCTGGGCAGAGCTCATGTCTGAGCATGGTTTATTCATGCCATGGACATCACTGGAGTGCTCTGCATGTGCAGTGCCTTTGCAGAGGGAAAAGACTTTCCCAAGCTTCACAAGTGTCTGTGGGTGCCCATGAAGGTACTGTGGCTTAGTGCTACAGGATCTGCTGTGCGGGCAGAAGGCCCCCAAGTTTGATCCTAGAAAAGGTCAGTCCGTAGGTGCTCTTCATGACCCTGGAGACCCCTGTCTGATACCATGGAGAGCAGCTTCCAGTCGGAGCAGACAATGCTGACCTTGACAGACTAAGGATCTGATTCAGTATGAAGCAGCTTCATGTGTAACGTTCACAGGAGCTCATGTTGCCTGGGATCTTATGCATATGGTGCAGTTCCCTAAAACTGTGGTCCAGAGTCTAATTAGGCCCTGAACAGGCTGCAGAATCGAGTCTTCCTTCTTCCCAGCTCAGGGTGCTGATCTTTGTTTTCAGTATCATGCCTGTGCTTACCTTCCTTATTATTTATTTGCAGAATTTATACCCCACCGTTCTGCCTTATGAGGGCTGCCATGGTGGCTAACAATTTTTTTTTAAAAAAACATGATAAAATTACATTATAGAACTATTAAAATCACACACACAAACATGTAGCATTTAAAAAAGATTCAGGTGGGTAGCCATGTTGGTCTGAAGCAGCAGAACAAAGTGTGAGCCCGGCGGCACCTTTGAGACCTTGAATGAATTTTTGTTGGTTTTAAAGGTGCCGCTGGACTCGAACTTTGTTCAGCTTTTTAAAAAAAAATCTAGAAATAAAAAAACCAGTTAAAATGCATACAGAACAGTTAAAATGCATACAAAATGTTTAAAAAACTATAGTTAGGAAGGAGGCATCATTGAGGCAATTGTAAACTAAACAAAATACATCTTCACCCAGCTGGGAATCCAGCAATGGCTAGGCCTGTGCACCTTCTACTAATCCTGAAACAATGCCATCCACTTTGCGACGGATAGATTCCAGATCTCTAGACGGGTGATGGTCAGTGTTGACACAGTATTCCCAGCACTCAGCATAGAGGGGCCTCAGTTTGCATTCAGCATAGAGGGGCTTCAGTTTGTATACACTTTGGCCCCAAAGTGGATGCAGTGTAGATGCTGTGGCCAAGCTAGAATCTGCCGGTTATTGCTCTGCCTGTATGAGAAGAAGGGCTGGATGGCCCTGATTAACCTTTGGCACAGTTCACCTTTTTGTGCTTCCATTTGTAAACAGGAAGACAGTTGTAAACAATTTGATGCGTGAGGTTATGTTCTCATAAAATGGCCCCGACATTCCAGCCAAGAGGGGGCTTTGTGGTCTGATGTCACTTGACGCTTGCCTGGGAAATTTTTGTTTCAGCCCGTGTTGTTTTCCAGTGAATGTTTGTGTCTTTATCTGCCTTCAGCCGATTTGAATGTGAGCTGAGAGGAGAATAAATGTGTCAATAAATTACAAATGTGCAATCTTTTCCATTGTTACCGGTTTTTTTTGTTTGTTTTGTTTTTAAAGCACCTGTCGATTAAAAGGACGGCTGAAATGATCAATGGAGCACTGTATGAGGACAGGCTAAAATGTTTTCAGCTGTTTCATTGAGCAAAATGATGGCCAAGGGGCTCTGTAGCAAAGATATGTGAAATGGTTAATTAACTCTGTTCTGCGAGGGGATAAAGGAAGATTTTTGTCACTCATTCATCAAACAAAGGATAGGCGACCTGTTAGGGCTAAGAGCCAAAAAACACTCCTCAGGGATCTTCTCAGGGTGATTCCACACTAGAACTTAAATCCTGGTTCAGCCCTGTCCCCAAACTTACAGTCTACACCAGTGTTCCCTCTAAGTTGAGTTAGTGTGAGCTAGCTCACCATTTTTTAGCCTCCAGCTCAGATGTTTTTGTCTTAGCTCAGGAAGGACGGCTCCAGGGCAAACGAATTTATCGGTCGCCAATTAGCTCGCTCACACCTTCACTCCCAAAGTAGAATTTTTGCTCACAGGACTCCACAGCTTAGAGGGAACACTCAAGTTCACCCCTGTAATTATCTTGGGATATTTTTTGTTTCCACGTTACATTGAGGTCACCCCAGTTTCGCCCCACACTTGTCCCGGGATAAACAGATGCTGTTATAACCAGGTTAAGTGCAAGGTATTGTGTCATGAGTTGAACTGTGATAAAACCAGGGATGAGATCCAAGTGCGGAAAGGACCTTCGAGTGGCTGGCAGCAGCAGAGCTCCTTGAGGTGAGGATGAACACAAGCCATTTATTTATTTTTACCCACAGCGGCTTACAGCATAACTCTGCTACCCTCCATTTTATCTTCATAAGAAGCCAGTATGTTGTAGTGACTGGAGTGTCAGAGTAGGATCTGAGGGACCTGGCTTCAGAGTTCTACGCTGCCATGAAAGATTGCTGGGTGGCCTTGGACTACATGAACACATGAAGCTGCCTTATACTGAATCAGACCCTTGGTCTATCGAGGTCAGTGTTGTCCATTCAGACTGGCAGAGTCTCAGGCAGAGGTCTTTCACATCACCTCCTACTAAGGCTGCCATTGCCTAGTTGGGGGTGGAGGGGTTGCCTGTTTTTTGGGACTCCTGCCCATCACCGGCCAGCTGGCCAGCAGGAGGAAATCCCCCCCCAAAGTGACATCACCAGAAATAAATGCTATGTGCTTACGTCACCCAGAAGTGACGTAGGCACATCGGGGGGTGACACTCTGGTTTTGGGGCAAAACTCAATGGTTTAAGGCTGCTTTTACCATAGAATTATGCCCCAAAACCAGAGTGTCAGCCCCCATGATGTCACCAAGGTGCCTACGTCACTTCCAGATGATGTAGACATGTTTCGTGACGTCACTTCCTGCTCCTGGAAACCCCCCCCCCTCAGCCTCCTGGTGGTGTTTCAGATGGACCTGGCAACCTTACCTCCTACCTAATTCTTTTAACGGGAGATACTGGGGATTTAACCTGGGACCTTCTGCATGCCAAGCAGATGCTCTGTCAGTGAGCCACTGCCCCTCACCAGATACACACTGCCTAACCTACCTCCAGGGTTGCTGAGAGGACAAAGCTAAAGAAGAGGAGAACCACCTAAACTGCTTTGGTTCCCCTTTGGGAAAAAAGGCAGAGCATGAATGAAGTAAAATATATATTTTTAAAAATTTACCCAGTGATACAGCTGAGGACGAGAGAGTGAAAAGTGCGTGACTGACCCAAGGTCACCCAATGAGCTTCCATTGCAAAATGGGAATTTGAACCTGGGTCTCCAGATCCTAGTCTGATGCTCTAACTGCTGTGCCATTTGCAGCCATTCTACCATGCCACTGGCCCCCAAGAAAGTTGCCAGCACCTCAGGACTCACAGAGAACCAGCCTTATACGGGGAACAAAAATGACATGGTGTCCCACCATCTTGCATGTGTGCCAGGGGTTGCCTACTCCATGTTAGAATATGGGATCACCCGGTGTAACTGATCAGCAGAATGTCCATGGTAAACTATAGAAAGTATTTTTAGTTCACTGCATCCATGAGTAACTTATGGAATTCACTACCCAAGATGGCCACGGGCACTGAGGGCTTCTGGAAGGATTACAAAGGTTCGTTAGCAGTTATTAGCCATAATAGCTAGACAGAACCTCCATGTTCAGAGACAGTTAAGAGAGGTCTCGGTGTCAATTGTTGGGGGCAAACCATGGGAGATAAACACCTCTGTGTCTAGTTTGCCATTTTCCAGAAGTGTTTGTTTTGTACGCTTTTAGAAACGGAATGCCAAATTAGATTAATATTGGGTCACGTTCAATGCTGCTTCTAAGCTGTGTCGTCTTGCTAAGAATTTTTGGGTCAAAGGCATGGGTGAACATACCTTTAAAGCAAAGAAGAAAGGGAGGTCCCAGGGCACAAAAATTAACTTTCATTGGTTATCAAACTGGAATGAAAGCATATCGTTTTGTGAACGCTCACAACATGTTGGTATTCAGCAGGTCTGCAAATTTTTGCGAGAATGCCAACTGGTCACACATTCATGCTAATGAAACTCCCCAGCAGATCATGTTACCAATTACTGACAGTACAGGGGGAACAGAGGTGAAGCAGGAAGGTGCCGAAGCAGCACCGCAAGTCTCTGATACTGGTTCAGGTTCTCCACAAATACCCAGAGTGTCTACAAGAATTACTAAGGGAATACCACCTCAGAGATATGGTATAAATAATGTATTTGTAAAGGTACCTGAAACATACACTGAAGTGTTATCTCTAGCAGCTACCGAACGCCAGGCTTGGGAAGCAGCAATGCAAACTGAGTATCAGTCTCTCAGAGCACACGAGGTATTTACTCCCACTGAGTTGCCTAGGGAACGGAAGGCAATTGGGTGTCGATGGCTCTACAAGTTAAAACACAAGCCGAATGGTGAGGTGCTCTACAAAGCACGTCTGGTCGGTAAAGGCTTTGATCAGAGGCAATATCAAGATTATGATGAAACTTTTCAAAGCACGGTCAGAAATGAAACAATAAGGGTTGCTCTGGCTGCGGCTGCAGCAAAGGGGATGAGAGTGAGACACTTTGATATTGAAACCGCGTACTTGAATGCTCCTTTGAAAGAGGAAATTTACATGGAACAGATACCTGGGTTTCATTCAGGGTCTGATACATCTGTTCTAAGGTTAAACAAAGCTCTTTACGGGTTAAAGCAGAGCGCGTTTGAATGGGGACGATGTCTTCATAATGCTCTGGTAAATAAAGGTTTCAAACAGAGTATAGCTGATCCATGTTTATACAGCAAAGAGTTAAAAGGACAGCTTTACTGGCTCTTTTATTATGTAGATGACCTTTGTTTATTGTACACGTCACAACAACAATTGGACTGGTTTACAGAAACATTAAGATCAGTGTTTAACATGAAGGATCTGGGCGAAATACAGAGTTATCTGGGTGTACAGATAAGCAAGAATGAACAAGGTAATTACACTCTTTGCCAAGAGCAAAAGATCTTGCAGCTCATTGAAAGGTTTGGCATGAGTGAAGCTCACGTTACTGAGACGCCTGTAACAGTAAACTACCTAAAAGAGGAGCAGGGAGAAATGTTTCCTCACAAACAGTTATATCAATCGTTGGTTGGGTCTCTACTGTATTTGTCATGCTGCACAAGGCCAGATATCTCTATAGCTGTGCATTGGTTGTGTCAACAATGTCAATGTCCTTATCAAAGAGACTGGGTTGCAGCAAAAAGAGTGCTCCGGTACCTTAAGGGCACAGCAAGTGAAAAATTAGTGCTAAAGGTGGATGCACAAACAGACGGTCTGTCAGCCTTCAGTGATGCAAGTTGGGGGGAAAGGCCGGATTCAAGGTCGACCACAGGGTTCACAATTTCTGTATTAGGTGCCCTGGTGGGATGGAAATCAATCAAACAGGCACATATTTCATTAAGTTCCTGTGAATCGGAATTCTCCGCTATAAGTGATGTAATTATTCAGTTGGAATGGTTTCACCAATTATTAAAAGACTTTTGCATAAAGTGTGATTTACCTATCAAGGTTTTTTGTGACAGCTTGGCAGCTGCTCAGTTGGCTAAAAATCAAGGGGTAAAAACCAGAAGTAAACACATCACAATCAGGTATCAGAATGTAAGGGTTGCTGTGTGTACAAATTTTATTAACATTCAGTACTGTAATTCTGAGGATAACCTGGCTGATTTATTTACAAAGTGTGTACCTGTAAATAGATTTAAAGTGTTAAAAAGTAAACTATCATTTGTATAGGCTGTATCTTGGGAGGCGTGTTGGCATATTGTATTATATGTATGCAAGATGACAGCCAATGATGCACACATGTCAGATTAAACTGATCTGGGTGACAGGTAAGACTGTCATGTGACAGGGTCACCAGATGCAAGTTGCACTAGGTTGCATCAGCTAATTAACTATGTCACCATGAGTTGGCAAAATGACTCTGATTGGTGCAAGTACTGTATATATGTAATGTAGTCCAGAGGCAAGTGTTCCACACCAGTGGAAGAGTGTATTGCGAAGCACCTTGTCGGTCAGTTCTATGAACCTGGGATACCGCATGGTGGAAAGGACTGTGTAAATAACTGTAAATAAAAGCCACTGTATATAGCTCAGATACAGCATCCTGATATTATTATTATTCAGACGTTCTGCGCATGCCGTCAGGGGTTGCCTACTCCATGTTAGAAGATGGGATCACCCGGTGTAACTGATCAGCAGAATGTCCATGGTAAACTATAGAAAGTATTTTTATTTCACTGCATCCATGAGTAACTTATGGAATTCACTACCCAAGATGGCCACGGGCACTGAGGGCTTCTGGAAGGATTACAAAGGTTAGTTAGCAGTTATTAGCCATAATAGCTAAACAGAACCTCCGTGTTCAGAGACAGTTCAGAGAGGTCTCAGTGTCAATTGTTGGGGGCAAACCAAGGGAGATGAACACCTCTGTGTCTAGCTTGCCATTTTCCAGAAGTGTTTGTTTTGTACGCTTTTAGAAACGGAATGCCAAATTAGATTAATATTGGGTCACGTTCAGTGCTACTTCTAAGCTGTGTCGTTTTGTGAGCAAAAATTCTACTTTGTGAGCTACTGGCATTAAAGTTGTGAGTGAGCGATTTGGCTACTGCATATATTAGTTTGCTCTGGAGCTATCCTTCCTGAGCTAAGACAATGACCGATTTCACACAAGCTGCTACGTGGCTGCATTTTGCCCCACAGCTTTGCGTGATTTCCTCCGCGTCTACTCAGTCCTGTTTTTTGAGGATTGAGTAGACGTGGGGAAAATCGTGCAAAGCTCCGGGGCAAAATGCGACCGTGCAGCAGCTTGTGTGAAATTGACACGTACCATCGGGGCAAAAGGGAAGAGTGAGTGTGGAGCAGCGCTTGTGGGAAATCGGCCAATGTGTAAGCTGGAAGCTAAAACACTGTGAGCTAGCTCACACTAACTCAGCTTAGAGGGAACACTGGTCACATTCAGCAAGGCAGTTTTTGTTATTCTCCTATGAATATGCACAGTGATCCTCCATTACAACACTGTCAAACCAGTTCAGATTCCACTGACTTAGTAAAGTTCAAGTTTGGAATAGGGTGTGCTAAGAGCCAAAAAACAGCGTTTTGAATAAAAATTATCATTTTCTGTAAGAAAATAAAATATTTCATTTCTTAAAGCTGCTCTTCATGATGATTATAGTTTGAAAGTATATTAAAGTGAGTTTAAAGTCTCAGATTCTCTTCCCTTGTGGGAAAAAAGTGTCTTTCGAGCTCTTTGCAATCATAAAAATATGAGGTGTGAAGCACAGAGAAGTTGCTTTTTAGATTCAGAAGCCCTCCAGTATGTGAACCCTAGCAGGAAAATTTAGTGGTTGCTTCAGAGCTAAATGCCACCAGCACTGAATATATTAGCGTATTTTAAAAGTGTAGTCTCACTGCAAAATATGCAGTCTGCCTGTTTTCATACCTTATGCTTTGACAGGCTGTGCATACATGCACAAGTGGAAATCTCTTTGAAGGTGGATTGCATATTTTTGTGTGTGTGAGTTTTAGAACTGCAACTTGAAAGCTTGGCATCACAGTGGCCTTGCAACAGATTTTCTACTGATCTTGTATGGAGTCTAAAGGGAAAAGCGAGGCAAGATTGCCCTGTTTCCTCTCACCCTACCCCAGCCCTTACAATGGTGAGGTTGGCACCCAGCTCTCAAATTGACATAGGATCCAGTACTAAATTTACCAGCGTGTTGTAGTGCAGGGGCTCCCATGGGTGCCGTGGCACCCTCCAACAACTTTTCTGGTGCTCACCAGGTGTTTAAAAAGTGGGCAGGGGCAGATGGGGCTTTTGCCCAGCAAGGCTTCTGATTGGCTACTGGAGATTTAATTGGCTGTGCAGATTTTTAAAAGCCATTTTATGACAGCCATTTTGTGGCTGTGCCCACCATGTGGTGCCAGAATTCCAAAGGTGCCCATAGGCTTTACAGACCTGAGAATACCAGAAGCTGTGCTGACGTTGACCATACTTCACTTATAGTGCTGTTCTAAACAGAGATTCTGATTGGCAGCTCCAGATTGGGAAATTCCTGAAACTTTTGGAGGTTGAGCCTGAGTTGCACAGATTTTGGGGAGGGGTGGGACCTCAGCAGGGTACAATGCCATAGAGTCCGCCTTCCAAAGCATCCATTTTCTCCACGGGAACTGATTTCTGTAGTCTGGAGATCAGTCGTAATTGGTAGGGGTTATGCCAGTTCTCGTTCGTTCTCTCTCTCTCTCTCTCTTTCTCTCTCTCCCCTCCACCCCCCACGCGGAGTCAGACCACTTTGCAACCTGGAGCAACCAACTTTGAGCTTGAACAGGTGAGCTACTGATGTCATATTACTACCGTTTGACAAGTACAGTGGTACTCTTGGTGTCATGTCCCACAATGCACTTTATGTTATGCATCATTTGCTGTGCCTTGCTTCATTGTAAAAGCATTTTCCTTACATGGGATGCTGAACAAAAGTCACAGAGTATCCATTTTTCCCCTGAGTCATAAATCTATGAAGTAGAAAGGAAGAAGCACCTTAAAGACGAACAAAATTTGTGGCAGGGTATGAGCTTCTTTCTCTTTTCTGCTGCTACAGACAGACTAACACAGGTACCTATCTTGGTAGATCAGTGAAGTTCACATTGTACAAAAGTGTCACCTTCTTGAACCCAACATACATAGCTTGAATAATGAGTCTGCCTCTTTTTTTGGCCAGACATAAAACCTTCCTCACAGCTCAGCAGCAACGGCTTCTTCCCATAGACTCTTAACTATGCAGTGCTGATTGGTTGGCCTTGTTGACAGTCACAAAGCTGCCCACCCCCCACCGCACCCCACCCCTCCACGCAGTTTTTAATGTGTTTTTTTAAAGTGCTTAAAAAAAGCCAAACCTTGAGCTGGATAAAAGTGCCAGTTGCCTGGTGAAAGCAGTATGCCTGAAGCAGTAGGATGGAGAGAGCCAGAAAACCAGCACTGGAATATTGTCAGTAGAGGATCAAGATGGGATAGGGTTGCCACCTTCCAGGTGGGGCCTGGGGATCTCCTGGAATAACAACGGATCTCCAGATTACAGAGATCAGCTCCCCTGGAGGAAATGGCTGCTTTGAAGGGTGGACTCCACGGCATGATACTCTGCTGAGGTCCCTTCTCTCCCCAAAACCAGCCTTTCTGTGGCTCCACCCCCCCCAAATCTCCAGGAATTTCCTAGCATCGGCAAACCTAAGATGGGAAGACAATACTTGTTCCCACAACAGGAAGACCTGCACTGGCTCACATAAGGAAGTGTGCCTTCCCAAAATTGTATGCATGTTTGTGTGTGTGGATGAAAACCCCCCACACACTTATCAAGGGAGCCTTGCTTGCTTGTTTGATGACCTCACCCACTTCCCTCCCTCAGAGGCAGGATGTTTCCTTCATTTTTCCTTCCCTTTCTGACTGAGCAGCCCCTTCTATTTTCTTCTTTTCTGACTATCTATGGCTGTCCCACCCTGTCACAGTATGGTATTTTGCAGCTGGCTCATTTCAGGATCTTAACTTAACTGAAACTGAAACTTCTGAAATGGAATATGAGAGACTTTTTAAAGTTCAAAAATAACAAAATATTCAACATAGAGGAGAAAAGGTCAGGTGAAATCAGGGTTAAATGTCTGAAGTAAAACAATAATGAATTGTGAGGCAAATCAGTATAGGCACAGACTACATATGTTTCAAGCAATTGAGAGTTTCTCAAGCTTTCCACACAGTCTTAGAATCTTTAAGATGAGAGGTTTTTGTCTCGGTGTTTCCTAAACACTTCTATATACTTTCTTGAGTTTAACTGACTCTTCAGGTTTGAGCAGGCAGTCTTTAAACACACCAGACCAGGGATCACCCCACTCCTTACAGCTATCTTCCTTTTTCTAGCCCAAATGGGAGTCTTCACCAATCTACTTGCTCCTTCTGCCAACCTTCCCAGTTCTCTGTCCATTTGGCTGTGGTCACACACACTAAATAATCCACCTTCAGTCCACTTTCAATGCACTTTACACCTGGATTTTACTGTGACCTCAGTCAGCACCCAATTCTTCTCTGTCAGGGCTAGACTCAGCATTCAGTTCTGAAGTCTCTTCCTGCTCAACTGGCTAACAAATCAAACCCTTTGTGCAGCCTGTCACTCAAGGCTCTCTGGCTCTGTGAGGCACTAAGGCTTCACAGTCCATTATCTGTTTACACAGCCCTTATGACTTTTTAAAGAGCATTCTATCACAGTTTGCTTCTGCTTTTATTCTTTTATTTGTTTCAGGGATTGTTGAAGTGCAACATTCAACCATTTTGGGTATATTTGGGCAGATGTGTTAGGTTGGAAAATAGTTTCTAGACTAGTAACGTTTTGTTGTAGGAAGAAGCCAAGTAAGTGGCGAGAAAACTCTCTTTGGTAAATGTAGCAAAAGGAAAATAGCCAGGGTGGGGTGGAGCTAGTAGATATAAACCAATGAGGCCTATTCTTTTTTAAAAAACAAAACAAAACAATGCAGCTTTGAATATTTGCCTCTTGTTCCTGTTTGATTTGGTGCAGCTTTTCTTTCGTTTTGTGGATTTATTTGTATGGTTGACTTATAAGTCACTTTCCCTGGAAGACAGATTGGTCAAGGGCTCCTGATTATTCAGAAAAGATTTTGTATCTAAGATTTGTTGTGAATTATGCTGTCTGTTTATAATACATCTGTTTTCCTGTGCATAGAAATCATTTGCTGTAGGGTCCCGTACCCTCCAATTTGCTGGCAGCCACAAAATCGTGTAAAAGGAGATAGATGGTGTATATATATAAGTGCCACATTTTGTTTTTCTTTCTGTTATTTAGTTCTTGACCAAAAAACCACTGTTTAATGTTTACTAGTACTGTTATCATAGTGAGATGCCATTATGATTTGAAGCAGATTTTGAACAAAATCTGATTATTTTTTTTGAGATCTAAAATAAACATTTTTGTTCAAGGTACCCTTCCCCCTGTCAATTATATTCAAAGTATATAAGGCAATATTAGACAGGATAAGAAAGCTTGCTTTTTCCCATCAGGTCACATAGCAACCTGGGTTTACATCAGGAAATGGTGGGGCAGAAGAACCCCCACCCAACAAGCCCTAGTCCAATTTGGGGGAGGGTTTTTTTAAAAAAAAATTAGAAATATTACTGATTGTGTCAGAAATCTCCTGCATCTTGTCAGATTTGGCTGTTGTACATTTTGTATGTGTTATGTAGAAAGGTCAAAAGGATGTGGAACACTCTCCTTCCACAACTGGTGGTTCTGTTTTTCCTTCAGAACTGGAAATGAGCTTTGCTGCATTAAAATTACTTCAGAAGACAAACTGGGGGAGATAAGATTGGAGGGGATAGTGTCTCTTTCCTGCAGTCCTCCTTTTCTTCCTCTAAAATCCCTTTAAAACACAAAGACATTACACGGTCAGTTGTACCTTGGTGTACCTTCAAATACAACCTTGTAATTACCACAAATGGGCCAGCAGTTGACATACCCATGACTAATACTTGGCTAATCCAGTATGTTGGCTGCCGTTACTGATGTTCAGTCCTCTGGCACATCTTAATATGGTCCTTAGAGTAACACAAGAGGGGGACCCGCGATTCTCGTGGGGGGGAGAAGAGCTCCATCTCCTCCATCCCCCCCCGCTCGATCTCCCTGAGGCGGCGGCGGCGAGGCCGGTCCTTCCCCCCCCTTTGCCGGGCTCGGCAGCGGCGAGGCCGGTCCTCCCCCCCCTTTGCCGGGCTCGGCGGCAGCGGCGAGGCCGGTCCTCCCCCCGCCCGCTTGCTTGCCCGGCTCCGAGGTCAGCTACAGAGCGTTCCGTGCGCATGCGCACGAAACGCTCTTGCACTTTCGGGGGGATTTAAACATCCCCCCGAATTTTTTTTCAACTGTTAGCATTTTTGTGCACACGTGGGGACTGGCCCACGTGTGCACAAACCTCCCCCTCCCCCCCAAGTGCCCCCGGAGTGCTGATTTAGCGATCCGCACTCCGGGGGCAACTTGGCTATTAGATATATAGATATGAAGTGTATGCTGATGTCTTTGGAAGTTGTGTTCACATTATATATTTTGTCCCGTGCTAACTCTTTCTGAGAGAGAGAAAATACTGCTTGTTCCAAGTGGGAGTAGAGTTGGTTTTTATACATTTTTCTCTACCCTAAGGAGTCCTAAAGTGGTTTATGATCACTTTCCCTTCCTCTCCCCACAACAGGCACCTAGTGAGAGAGGTAGTGCTGGGAGAGAAACGGTGACTGGCCTAAGGCCACCCAGCAGGCCTCATGTGGATGAGTGGGACATCAAACCCAGTTCTCCAGATTAGAGTCCGCAGCTCTTAACCTCTACCCCACGCTGGCTCTCAAGTGTAGTGCTGTGAAACTGTCAACATTTACAAGATCACTTTGTTTGCAGCAGGGCCAGCAGTATCCACATATACGTATTCCATTTCACATTCTGAAATCTGAAGGTTCCTTGATATGGTCCTGGCAGAAATGAAGTATAAGGTTGATTGTTGGACACTCACACGGGATCCCAGTTCTCAGAGTTGCCAGGAGGTGATGGTCATAAACTGGCAGCATGCAATGGCTGCACACAAAAGAACACGTCTGGTTCAGTACCAAGTGTTAATTTCCCCCCCAGAGAATCCACTAAGAAAGTATTGGCCCAAGCATGGACCATGTGAGCAGGGCTGTTGTCCATAAATCCAGCAAGTCTCTTTAAGCAAAAATAAAGCTCAAATATACGCCTTCCTGGGGGGTTTTTGCCGTCAAGTCACAGTTGACTTACAGCGACCCTGTAAGATTTTCAAGGCAACAGATGTTTAGAGGTGGTTTGCCACTGCCTGCCTCTGCATAGCGGCCCTGTTCTTCCTCGGTGGTCTCCCATCCAAATACTAACCAGGGCCAGTCCTGCTTAGCTTCTGATATCTGACAAGATCAGGCTAGCCTGGGCCATTCAAGGAGGAGAAAAGAGTTTGGCTATGTGACTGGAACAAAACCACAATTTAAACAAAGTAATGGCAAGGCTGGTTCTCTTCCGTTGATGAGGCAGTGCCGGGGTGGGGAGGATGTTCTCATTTCTGGCTGTAATACAGAAAAGATGGAAGACCAGTTTTGGGGTTTTTTAAGCCCCAGGAAGAATTTGCCTCATACTGTTAGAATTTCACAGAATCGGTGTGATGGCTTCCGCAGTGATGTCATTAGCACATTGTGCTTAGCAAGTTAATTAATATAAGTTAATTATTTGGATTAGGTAAGTTTTCCTACTCCTTTCACTAATTATTTTATGAGAAGAAGGTTCACAATGTAGCTTTTAAAATATAATTTCATGTAAAATGTTTTTTCCCCCGTTGACTGTCATGCAGTTATGAATCCAAGCAGCTTAGCACTTGATTTAAGTCAGTCGAACATATATCCGGGTAAGAGAATTAAGGATGTTGAAAGGGACATGCATTCAATTAAAGCAACAGTATATACAATTTATACAGCACCTAAGACAGACATAAACAAAATAAGACCCAGAAAGCCTGTCATCAAATGGATCAAAGCCTAGCACTTCAACATAATCCTCCAAAAAAGCATTCAAAACAGTTCTGTCTTACAGACCCTACAGAATAATGATAATGTTGAGCACATCTGGTATGTAGTTGGTTATGTTAGCAGGACCTGCTGAGCAGATTCTTCAGCTGTATAGATCCCAGGCTGTGATAGGTTTTAAAGGCTAGAAGCAACGCCTTGAGTTGGACGCAGAACTAAACTGGAAGGCACTGAGGCCAATCCCAGGTCAGGTTGCCAACCTCCAGGTGGGACCTGGAGATCTTTTAGAATTACATCTGCTCTCCAGACTACAGAGATCAGTTCACCTGGACAAAATGACGGCTTGGGGGGGAGGGTGGACTCTATGACAATATACCCCAATGAGGTCTCACCCTCCCCAGACTGTACCCCCAGATCTCCAGTGATTTCCCATCCTGGAGTCACAGAAGCATGCATCAGCCTGGCTAGTTTGACTGAGTCTCAAAAGGAGAAAAGTCTACAAATCAGGCATATACCTAAGAGGGTGCTCTTGGCAACATCAGTCTGCTTTTCTAACAGCAGGCAGGGTCCAAAGACACCCCACATCTGGTGGGCAAAGTATCTAAGCATCACAAGGCCAACGTTATCTTTTGGCTACAAGCAAATATTATAAGGCCATCTGCTAGACAGTTAATTCCAAAGTGGACACTGGAGGAAAAACAAATATTGTAAGTACCTTTTGTCCCCATAGTTTCCTTCTGTCCTCACCCCTTAATGTTCCTTTTGAACACTTAGTGGTTTCTTGGTTCTCTTGCATTCCTTTCTCCTCTGGCTCTGGGTCTCCAGAGACAGAACTTTAAACCCTGCCCTAATAACCTACCTTCCACCCAGCCTTATTACTATTTCATTTCTCACCCCCACTTCTTCTGCAATGCTCATTACTGTGCACACCTCCCCCCCAGTTTTTTTCTTCTGTCCATCTCCTTGAACTTGAATGACCACCCCTTTTTCTTTTTCCAATAAAGTTAAGGACCAGTTTAAACATCCAGTTGTTGAAGCAGCGCAGGCTTCCCATGTGAATACGTCACCCCATTTTTCACCCACAGACACTCTTGTTTTCACCTCTTGAGTAGACAAACATCAAAAGTGTCTAACTTCTTTTGTAGCAGAGATATAAGGGGAAAGGCATACCTGCTCAATATAAGAGGCTAGGGACTTTGAAAAAACAACAACATATGGACATACATAAACACCAGTATCAGATCCTAAGCATGTATCTCCTGTATCATATGTAGTGTGGCATTTCTTGAGCAATGTTCCCTCTAAGCTGTGGAGTCTTGTGAGCAAAAATTCTACTTTTGTGAGCTACTGGCATTGAAGCTGTGAGCGAGCAATTTGGCTACTGCATCAGTTAGTTTGCTCTGGAGCCATCCTTCCTGAGTGGAGACAAAAATATGTGAGTTGGAGGCTAAAAACTGTGAGCTAGCTCACACTAACTCAGCTTAGAGGGAACACTGTTCTTGAGTAATCAGATTCTTCAGGGGAAGATTTCCACAAGAGTACACTATTTCAACCTTTCCAGTATTACACTCAATGTATTTGAATGGCCCAGATTCTGGTTCTTGGAGAAGGGGCTATTCATCTCATCTCTATTTACTCTTGAAACTTAAGTATGATTTCATAAGTTACACCTGGCGCTGCCTTATACTGAGTCACACGTTTAGTCTATGAAGGTTAGTATTGTCTGCTCTGATTGGCAGCAGCTCTCCTGTGTCTCACAGAGGTTTTTCACATCACCTACTGCCTGGTCCTTTTTAGCTGGAGATGCTGGGGTTTGAACCTGGGACTGTCTGCTTGCCAAGCAGGTGTTCACCCACTGAGCCACAGCCCCACCCATCAGCCACCTTTTTTAAAGCAAAAAAGCATCCATTGCCTAAGCCTTTCTCTGTATCCTGGTTCTTGGAGAAGGGGATATTCATCTCTATTTACTCTTGAAATTTAAGTATGATTTCATAAGTTACTCACACCTGGCGCTGCCTTATACTGAGTCACACGTTTAGTCTATGAAGGTTAGTATTGTCTGCTCTGATTGGCAGCAGCTCTCCTGTGTCTCACAGAGGTTTTTCACATCACCTACTGCCTGGTCCTTTTTAGCTGGAGATGCTGGGGTTTGAACCTGGGACTGTCTGCTTGCCAAGCAGGTGTTCACCCACTGAGCCACAGCCCCACCCATCAGCCACCTTTTTTAAAGCAAAAAAGCATCCATTGCCTAAGCCTTTCTCTGTAAGTCAGGCTGCCAGTCCCCTGGTAGAGCTTCCATTTCCTGCTGCAGCTCAGAACATGGGCATTGGGCCTCTGGCATAATGTCACGTTAAGGGAAAACTGGAAGTGATGCTACACCTATGAAGGTTAGTATTGTCTACTCTGATTGGCAGCAGCTCTCCTGTGTCTCAGACAGAGGTTTTTCACATCACCTACTGCCTGGTCCTTTTTAGCTGGAGATGCTGGGTTTTGAACCTGGGACCGTCTGCTTGCCAAGCAAGTGTTCACCACTGAGCATCCATTGCCTAAGCCTTTCTCTGTAAGTCAGGCTGCCAGTCCCCTGGTGGAGCTCCCATTTCCTGCTGCTGCTCAGAACAGTGGCGAGGGAAAAATGAAAAAAGGGCATTGGGCCTCTGGCATAATGTCACATTAAGGGAAAACTGGAAGTGATGCTACACCTATCTAGGAATTTAGAGAGGTAAAGCCATAGAGTTTTTGGTGATTCCTAGAGAGGCATAATGTCACTTCTGGGACTACCCCAGATGTCATGCTGACCGCCCCCTCCAGCCTCTTGCTGGTTGGCCTGGCAACCCTGCCTGTAAAGAAAGGGCTACCATTGCCTGCCATGTTCAAAATTAATCTAAATCTGTTCCCAGGAGCCCCATCTGAACAGAGTGATTTGTATATCCACAGCAGTAGCTCCATGCCTCTAAGGGCATGTCAGAAGCTTCAGATCGTGTGCAAGGAGTTCACCACAGGTTTTTACTGACCCTCCCTCCAGCCCTCAGGAAGGACAAGTCTGGTGTGGGAGGAAACCATGCCGAAGCCTTCTCCCACGTCTCTTGGTGCATCTGATGTTAGCTGTGCGGTGTGGTATAGGGAGGCTACATGCCACAGCATGTCCTCTTCAGCTCATATTACAAAGAGACACCTGATTTCACTTCCTTTTGTTCAGTTAGCTGTGAAGAAAAGTAGCCAAACTAACTGCTCTTAAGCTGAGAGGCAAATGCAATATGCTTATGAAATCTTCCCTCCTGTCACTTAATATCCCTATTTGGAGGTATGCTAAATTGGTTTTCATGCACAGCTGCTATAAGCTTAGGGGAATTTTGGAGGCACGGCAGCACAATCACCATGGCCATTGCCTGGAAGCAGTGAATGAGTCATAGTCCCTTGGAGGAGAGACATCTTCAGACAGTGATTGTGGTGTCTCAGAGAATAAGGCTGCAGTTAGGGTTTCCAGCTCTGGTTTGGGAAGTTCCTGGAGATCTGGGGTGTGGAGCTTGGGGAGGGCTGGGTTTGGGGAGGGGAGGGGAGGGGCCATCAGCCATATAACTGATCTCTATAGTCCAGGAATCTGTTGTAATCCGAGGAGATCTTCAGGTTCCACCTGGAGTTCTGCAGCCGTGGCTGCAACCCGAGGGATGGTTTGATTTACAACAGTACTTACTCGCAGTCCTGAACTGTGATTTTAAATGTTGGGTTTTATTTTTATTTTTTAATGTATCTTAATTTATGTATTTTAACTATTTTGTAAGCTATCTTGTGCTCCATAAGGAAGAAAGGTGGCTAATAAATGTTTTAAATAAATAAACATACTTTCTAGGGAGAAAGCCCCATTGAGTTAAGTTGGGCTTCTGAATAAGGCTGCTAAAGATAGCGCTCTCTCTCTCTCTCTCTCTCTCTCTCTCTCTCTCTCTCATTTAATTTACTTTTTCCTTTTCTTCCCTTTTTAATTGGCCTTAAGAGGGTTTGGGGACTGGGGCAGAGATTATGACAAAAATCGAACATGGTTGTTTTATTGGCAAGTAGAGACACTTCGTTGTACTTGCTGACCTGTAGGTTTGAAATACTGGCATTTTTGTGTGTGTGTGCGTGTGTTTTATAGGGTTCTTGGGAATATTTGCCCAACTATATATATGGAAATGTAGGTACCCTCCGGATGTCTGAGCAGTGTCTCAACCCCCTGTTGTATTTTGCTCTGGCATTTCTCATGCCATTGGCAGGAGAATTGTTAACATGTGGTAAATGGTGAGGGAATATTTTTAAAAAGCTGATTTGTAGCACTGCTTTCCAGTAAATACAGCTCTCAAACCACAGGGTGCCCCAGTAACAGGAAACCGTGGTTGTTAACTTTTCTTTCAGATGAGAACGGCTTTCAAAATAGGACATTCTTAAGGTGGGATGAACCATTATAATACATGCAACAGGCCGGGCCACTGTACTGTACTGTACTGTTTTGTTTTGTTTTTTCTTTTATGAGCACAGTAGGAATTTTAATTGCCTGTTAGGAACGTCTGCTAATTTTACATGTGGACAGAATTTTAGTGTGGTCTGAGAAACATGGAGGAATTTAAACAGCTAATTCATCGCCGCCACGGCAAATTAAGCGCTTAAAATGTTGCTCAGTTAATGACTTCAGTAGACTGTTGCCAAGGGTGTTGTTTACTTATTTTTACTTATTTATTATTGCATTTTTATCCTGTCCTTCCCCCAGGGAACTCATGGTGGCTTCCATTGTCCTCCCTTTTATCCTGACAACAGCCCTGTGAGGGGGGTTAGGCTAAGAGAGAACAAGTGGCCCAAGGTTACCCAGTGACTGGGGAGTAGAACTTGGATCTCCCTGATCTTTGGTTAACCACAGCACCACGTTGGCTTTCTCTTAAATACTGGCTAAAAGAAGCATTCATTAAGAACTTCTTTCCCTGCAAGAAGCCAGTTTGCTGTAGTGGTTAGGAGTGCGGACTCTAATCTGGGAGAACCGGGTTGGATTCCCCACTCCTCCACATGCAGCTACTGGCGTGACCTTGGGTCAGTCACAGTTCTCTCAGAGCTATTCTCTCACAAGCAGTCCTTGCAAGAGCTCTCTCATTCCCACCTACCTCACAGGGTGTCTGTTGTGGGGAGGGGAAGGGAAAGGAGATTGTAAGCCACTCTGAGACTCGAAGTGAAGGGTGGGGTATAAATAATAGAATCACAGAATGTTAGAGTTGGAAGGGACCTTGCAAGTCATCTACTCCAACCCCCTGTACTCTGCAGGAGCTTAGCCGAAAGATAGCCCTATAACATACCTGAAAGACGGTCGTCCAGCCTCTGCTTGAAAATGTCCAGCGAAGGAGCATCCACCACCTCCCGAGGCAGCCTGTTCTACTGCTCAACCACTCTTACAGTTAGGAAGAGTGGTGCCCAAAACTGGACACAGTACTCCAGGTGAGGCCTGACCTTAGCAGAATAGAGTGGAACTACCACCTCCCATAATCTGGACACAATACTTCTGTTAATGCATCCTAAGATTGCATTAGCTTTCTTCTCAGTCACATCGCACTGCAGGCTCATGTTTAGCTTGTGATCAACCAGAACACCTAGATCCCTTTCACATGTGCTGCTGTCAAGCCAAGTCCCTCCCATTCTATATCTGTGCCTTTGATTTTTTGTACCTAAGTGTAGGACTTTGCACTTATCTCTATTGAAATTCATTTTATTTGTCTCAGCCCACTGTTCCAGCCTATCTAGATCATTCTGAATCCTGACTCTGTCTTCTTCAGAATTAGAAATCCAACCCAGCTTTGTGTCGTCTGCAAATTTGATAAGCATCCCCTCTATGTCCTCCTCCAGGTCATTTATAAAAAATATTGAACAACACTGGGCTTTGGATCAAGCCCTGCGGCACTCCACTCGAGACTTCCCTCCACGTAGACGCAGAGCCATTTACGAGCACTCTTTGGGTAGGATTTTTCAGATAAGGCTGGTCTGGCATGGCTTATTCTTGATGAACCCATGCTGGCTACTACCAATTAACTCATTCCGTTCAAGATGCTCACAGACAGAACGTTTAATAATCTGTTCTAGAATTTTTCCAGGTATTGATGTCAAACTGACAGGCCTGTGATTTCCTGGGTCCGTCTTTTTTCCCTTCTTGAAGACTGGGACAACATTCGCTCTTCTCCAGTCTTCCGGCACAACACTAGTACTCCAGGAAATCTGAACGATTAGAGCCAGAGGCTCTAAAATAACATCTGTGATTTCTTTTAGCACCCTGGGATGCAAGCCATCTGGCCCTGGAGATTTGAAAGTATTTAAGGCAACTAGATGCTCTCTAACCATTTCCTTACTTACTCTGGACTGGCAGTTCCTCCTTCCTTCATATGCCCTGCATTCTTCAGTTTGTATACAGCTCACCTTATGGTTAAAGACTGATGCAAAGTGCGAGTTAAGTAATTCTGCTTTGTCTTCATCCCTTGTTAAGGCTTGACCATCTTCCCCTAGCAATGAGCTTACTCCATCCCTGTTCTTCTTTTTGCTCCGAACTTAGCCATAGAAACCTTTCTTGTTATTTTTAGCATCCCTCGCAAGTCTCAGCTCTATCTGCGCTTTAGCCTTTCTGACACCGTCCCTACAGATTCGAGCCTGCTTCCTGTACTCACCCTCAGTAATTTGCCCCTCCTTCCATTTCCTGTACATTTCCCTTTTTAGTCTCAGCTCTCCAGAGAGTTCCTTGTTCAACCACCTTGGCTTCATTACCCGTCTCCCACCTTTCTTTCTCACTGGGACAGTTTGTGATTGTGTCTTAAGTACTTCATAGTAGGACTCATATCCTGGACTTCAGGAAAGCTGATTTTAAAAAACTCAGAGAAATATTAGGTAGGATAGGAGCTCACAGGCTGGGGCAGGTGATGCACTGTATTCTTGGTGCTTGGGGGGGCAACAGTGGGAGGGCTTCTAGTGTCCTGGTCCCACTGATGGACCTCCTGATGGCACCTGGTATTTTTAGCCACTGTATGACAGAGTGTTGGACTAGATGGGCCATTGACCTGATCCAACATTGGCTTCTCTTATGTTCTTACTGTGCCCATAGTTTGGGAGTGTATGGGAGAAGGCTGGGCTATGGGGATCTTTCTTCCACACAAGACAAGACATACATATCATTTGGTGTGGAGACCTTCTGCCTCAACCATTGCTTGAGAGCAATTATTTTGATAAGCAGCAAAGACGTCGTTGTAAATCGTAAACTGTATATAATTACTCTTGAGCATTGGGTGAGTCACTAATGGCTAAGTGCCATAATTCCGTGATTCTAGCATTGGTAGAATTCATTGTGTGTTTATTCTTTGCTTTTACGTAGTTTCATTGATAATTTGCAACCTGGAAGAAGGCTATGAAACATGCAGAAAATCCCAGACGCATGTTGTCACTGATAGCATCTCCATTGTCTACTGAAATGTTGTAATTGGACTACCCTGTCCACGGTTAAATATTGGAAGCAACTTAAAAAAAACCTTTTCGGCTGCTTTTACAAACTTTAGAATAGGTGTTAACCATTTCTTGTTCCTTCCTTGTGAAACCTTGTATCTTTGAATAATTGGAAACCTTTACTTTTGATTAATTGTTTGTAAAATCTATATTGTTGGAATCTCATATGCTGTATGATAGTAAATTCTGATAATTAGTATGCAGTGAACATTTTGTGCATGGTGTTAGTTTGGTGTAGTGGTTAGGAACGCGGACTCTAACCTGGGAGAATCGGGTTTGACTCCCCACTTCTGTACATGTAGCTGCTGGTGTGACCTTGGGTCAGTCACAAGTTCTTTCAGAGCTGTCTTCTCAAGGGCAGTTCTTGAGAGAGTTCTCTCAGCCCCACCTACCTCACAGGGTGTCTGTTGTGGGGAGGGGAAGGGGAAGGGATTGTAAGCCGTTCTGAGACTCCTTTGCATATTGAAGGGCGGGGTATAATCCAATCTCTTCTCTCTCTTCTTCTTCTACTTTGTTACTTACAATCTTTCCACACCGTGTGTTCCTGGTTTTGCTTGTAATCAGTATGCTGATGACATCCAGCTGTATCTGTTGATGGATGGGTGGACGCCACCCCAGGTAATCTGGCTGAGGGTTTGGAGGCCGTGGTAGAGCGGTTTAAGCAGAGTCGGCTGAGATTGAATCAAAGACTGAGGTTCTCTGGCTGGGGGGGGGAGGATTCTGGTTTGGGGTATTAGCTCCTGGCCCTTGACCATGTGTCCTTAACTCCGGCGCAGACAGTCAAGAGCCTGGGTGTGGTCCTGGATGCCTCCTTGTCAGTGGAGGCCCAGGTCACAAACATTGCTAGGCTGGAGTTTTGTCAATTATGCCAGGTTAGGCAACTGGCCCCCTACCTGTCTCGCCCCGACTTAGCCGCGGTAATCCATGCAATGGTCACCTCTAGAACTGATTACTGTAATTAGCTCTATGCAGGGGTGTCCTTGAAGCTGATCTGGAATTACAGCTTGTCCAGAATGCAGCGGTGTGGGTCCTTCCAGGACACTGGTAGCAGCACATATACAACCTGTGCCACACCAGCTGCACTGGCTCCAAGCTGAGTACCTGGTCAGATTCAAGATTTTGGTTTTGACCTTTAAGACCCTAAAAGGTCAGGGATCAGTGTACACAAGGGACCGCCTCTCCTGGTATGTCCCCCAGAGAGTATTATGCTCAACAGAGCAACATCTATTGGAAGTCCCTGGCCCAAACACCGTCTGGCTGACCGTCCTTTTCAGCCCTGGCTCCAACCTGGTGGAACTCTTTGCCTGCTAACATCACGGCCCTGCGGGTCATGCTACAACTCCACCAGTCCTGTAAGGCAGAGATGTTCTGCCAAGCATATGGTTGAGGACAGCAACAGCTTTTAACATCAATGACGTTTAACTCCGAGGGGTTTCAGTATCGATGGTTATTGGTAATAGTTTCCCACGACCATCGGCCTACCAATAGCTTCTGACCCCTGTCCTCACTGTTAAATTAAAGCAAACTGGGGGTTAGAACTGTATTATGGCACCTTGTGAGTTCTGGGTAACTGTCAAACAGTATTTTTAGGTTATTTAATGGTTTTTATATGTAATTATGTAGTTATATGTATTTATGAAACTGTTTGTATTTATGAAAACTTATTCACCACCCTGAGCATGCTTGTGGGGACCCTGCTACATAAGTGCTGAGGGATTCTGGAACCCAGGGCTAATAAATAATAATAATAATAATACCAACAACTCACTGGTACCCTCAGACAATGTGCTGTTTTGCATTCCCCAGATGTAAAAGTAGGAGTTTTATGGCACTTGTTCCAGCAGAAGTGTTGCGAGGACAAACGGTAGAAATGTTGTTACCGATAGAAATGTTCTTATCATGTTGCTGGCACGTTCCTAAGCACCCACCTGCATAGTATGATGTTGATAAACTGTGCTATATGCTTTTTGTGTGTGTGTATCACACTGGCTTGATTATTTACCCCTTTACGAGCCCACTGTAGAAGCGCAGCAAGCGTAAAGCATGGTCCACCTATAACAAAATGTGGAATCAGAATGTAGAATTGTATGCAGAAGGTCCCAGGTTCAATCCCTGGCATCTCCGGTTAAAAAGACCAGGCAGTAGGTGTTATGCCTGGAGACAAGCTGCCAGTCTGAGTAGACAATACTGACCTTGATGGACCAAGGCTCTGATTCAGTTTAAGGCAGCATCAAGTTGTTACTTTCTCATTTCAGGGAGTTTTTCACAGGGGTAGGATCAAAACAGATCTTTCTCCTGCTGTTTTTAAGTGGCAGTGTCTCTCCCTAGCACCTTATTCTGTTGCACATGAAAAGCAGGTCTTAGCATTGGCTGGTAAAACCTCAGCCCAGTGGATTCTTGTGCCATTCTTTGTGCCTGAGATCATGCTGATTAATTTGTTCAGGACATGATTTTACACAGAAATGTCCAGTAGAAGCACATTCATACTGTATACAGCGTGCAAAGTACCTTTTGTGCTTCTTATACTCATAAGAAGAATCCTGTGAAACTCACGCTCAGACACCAAATTCAGTACGTCCCAAGCTTCTCAATACTTGTTATATTCTGTTCTCTCTGGTTTTGTAGCCATCTTATACTTGATGGGCCTTCACAAATGTTCTTGATAGGTGCTTCATAATAGCTTCGCTGGGTTTTTCTCCAAAACTCATAGCTCGTTGGCTATTTCAGGGGGGAAGAAAATCATGCAGGATATGATATAGGCCTGCAGATAAAACCTACCTGAAGGGAACTGCTTAACCACAGGATAGCAACTTTTAAAATTAACATAGAAGCGTAAGCGCTTTAATCACCAAGGTGTTACAGATGTTTGTTCATGTTAAGCTCCTATTCTAACACTATTCGCCCGCCCGCCCCCAAGAGATCACAGCTGAGAGCTTTTTCCTTCTTTCAGTATAATCCTTTGCATCAGGGGGCTGTTATGCAATTTTTTTTCTTTACCTTGCTTAAGCCAACGCAGATGTATAGTTGCTTCATATTCTGTATTCTTTCACATGCCTCAATATACACATCTGGTAGGAACACGCCTCGGTTCCTGCCAGAGCGCACCGGAGCACTGCTCCGCCAGTCAGGAGCCCAGGGGGTGGGCACATAAGCCCTACCCCCTGCTACCACCAGCCATCAGTTGGGCAACTGCGGGGCGGGGGGACGTTCCCCCGCCTCCCTGAGCCCCGGGGTGGTGGCCTTGGACTCGTAGGGGCAAATTCCACTTCTCGCGTGAGAGGTCATTCTGGCTCCCCCACCTCTCCTTAGGGGCTCTTTAAAAAGTTATGGCCTTTGCTGCTGTTCTCGGCGGCAGCTGCGAGGCCCACGGGGGGGGGGCGTGTGGCGAAGAAACGTTTTCCTGCCTCCCTGAGCCCCAGGATGGTGGCCTTGGACTCGTAGGGGCAAATTCCACCTCTAGTGCGAGAGGTCAT
>NW_015169234.1:0-4894 GCF_001447785.1 Gekko japonicus | reverse complement strand
GTGCTTCTGCCTGTCAGAGGGGCTGGTGCACACTTCCGGAGATGTCAGGGGGTGTGGCATATGCCAATAAGTTATGCTAATGAGCTCCTGCAGCTCTTTTTTTACGAAATGACCCCTGGGTAGGAATATGAGATTATTGACTATCTGAGGAAAAACCTAGGGGAGAACATGAAGGAGACCATCCTAAAATAAGGCAAGATTAAAAAAAAAAACTGAAATCACCAAAGCCATTTATTTATTTATTTAGGTATTTAAACTATACCCTGCTTTTCTTCCCCATTGGAACCAAAAGCAGTTTACAATATTGTTTCCTCTCCTCTATTTTATCCTTGCAGCAGTAACCTCGTGAAGTGGGGTTAGGCTGAGAGAGACAGTGACTGCCCCAAAGTCACCCAGTGAGCTAACGTGGCAGAGGGAGGACTTGAATCTGGGTCTTCTAGATCCTAACGCTGCACTCTAACTACTACACCATTCTGGCCTTGGCTGTCCCTTTAGGAAGAAGGACTTTGTTCCTAGTCACAACGAGTATGAGTGAAGCATAGACAAGTGCTCAGCCAGTGCCTGCTGCCATTTCACACAGGGAGTTCCTTACCTGTTGGTATTGCCTGCTTCTGGCAAGTAACAACCCCATATAGCCAGTCCTAGTGAGGCACCAGTAGCATTTGCTGAGGCTTCTTCTGTGCTTTTCCCTGAAAGCCGCTCCAGTTATGTAGACAGGACTTGATGCCAGAAATGGGCAGGTCAGCAGCCATCCACGCTCTGGGCCAAACCCACATGTCTGGATAATGGCTATGATGCCAACTGAGTCAGCTGTTTGAGAGCTTACTTCAGCAGTTTAGTGGGAAATAGTCATTGTTGATTCTGCTCAAAGCTTCATTGGCATCTGCTTAAATGCTTTCCCTCTTTTGTACAGAGTGTCAACAAAATCGTATATGTCCATCATCACCTATCTGTGTTCCCTGTGTATAATTACGTATAATGGCGACAGAGGTGCGTGGGCTGCAGCCGCCACCCAGTGCAAACATGGAGCTACTGAGTGGCTAGCACCACAGAGTTGACATCATCACACAAGCCCACGTGGGGTTCTGCCAACCACTCAATAGCTGTGCTCTTGCGCAGGGGCCATGCTAATCTTCTCTGTATCGTTCCAATTTTAGTATATGTGCTACCAAAGTGTGGATGGAAACTGCGGTCTCCTATCTTACGAAAACACCAAGCATCAGAGTCCTGGCCTGTTATTTCTGAGCACTTGGGGTGTACGGAAGGCATGTTTCTTGTTTGCACTGAAACTTCTGGTTAATTTTTGGAACATGCCCCATTATGCCAGTATTATGGATATTATGATATGGGGATTTACGTTAATGGTAAAGTTCTTGCATCAAATGAGAAATGCAGAAAGTAGAGAGGAAGCTGAGAAATGATATTTTGCAGACAATAACATATAAACTGGTATGCCAAATAAATAGAATTTACATTAATATCAGAAGAGTAAATTTTATGTAACATTCATCTATTGGTTTCAGGGAGCTTGGGAAGAATACCTCGTTCCCTTCCTCCATTTTATTCACACAACAAATCCGTGAGGTAGGTTAGACTCAGATAACGTGACCAGCCCAAGGTTATTAGGTGAGCTTTATAGCAGAGTGGAGATTTGAAGTTGGCCTCCCCACAAGAAAACTGAAGTGTCACTTGGCAGCTCTTTAGGACCATAGAGTGTCATTGAAAAGCACTCTTTGCCAGCTTGATATAGTGGTTAAGAGCAGTGGACTCTAACTTGTAGAACTGGGTTTGATTCCCCACTCCTCCACATGAAGGCTGCTGGACAACCTTTGGCCAGTCGCAGTTTTCGCAGAACTCTCTCAGCCCCACCCCCCTCACAAGGTGCCTGTTGTGGGGAGAAAAAGGGAAAGGCCATTGTAAGCCACTTTGAGACTCTTTAAGGTAGAGAAAAGCGAAGTATAAAAACTTATTCCTCTTTTCTTCCTCAGCAGGAGTAGGGGTGGTAATATTTGTAAGATGCTGGAATTACCTCAGGATTATAGTTTGATGGGTCTTTGACCGTAATAAATAATGATGATGATGATGATGATAGTTTGGTCAGAACAGTTTGGTATCTTGTGTGTGACATTTACTAGTATTTTTATTTATTGATTGATTTAACTTTTACCCCACCCTCCCCGCCAGGCGGGCTCAGGGCGGCTTCCAAAACTGATAAGCAGTATACATTTTACAGTAATAGAATAAAATACATCATTTAAAAACATAGACAAGTCAATATAAAACATTCATTCGATGGCGATAAAAATAAAGTGCAGCTTAGGGACACATTCAGTCGTGCCACCGCGCTAGGTCGTGTTGGATCAAAGTTCACACAGGGCGCTGCTGGTAGGGCGTCACTCCTAGCGGAACGCGTGCCTAAAAAGTTCTGTTTTCACGGCCCTGCGAAACTGTGACAAGACCTGCAAGGCCCTGATCACAGCAGGAAACTTGTTCCAATAGGACGGAGCTACAAACGAAAAAGCCCTAGTCCTGGTTGCCATCAACCTGACTTCCTTTGGGCCAGGGAGGTCCAGGCAGTTTTGGGATCCTGATCGCAGTGCTCTCCGGGGAACATGTGGGGAAAAGCGGCCCCTCAGATAGACCGGTCCCTGACCTTAAAGGGCTTTAAAGGTCAAAACCAGCACCTTGAAACGAATCCGGAATGCTATTCAAAGCCCCCGGGAACAGTCCCTCAGAGAGGAACTTGTTGATAATATCCCTGAGAGCACCTCACAACCCGTCGCGACCAGCTTTAATTAGCCAGGAGGGGCACAGATCAAGGCTGCAAGTGGTTGGGCGTACAGTTGAGATCAATATGTCAACTTCCTCTAGGCTGAGTGGACTGAAATATTCCAGAATGGGACCAGAAGACGAGCACGGAGCCTCGAGTTCACTCACTGTCTCAACTGTGGCGGGGAGGTCGCGGCGGAGCGCCAAGATTTATCTGCAAAGTAGCTCGCAAAAGACCCACAGCCGATTTCCAATTCCCTAGTGTTTTGTCTGCATTGTGGCAGAGCTGTTAGAGACCGAATTGTTCTAAATAATTGTGCTGGGCGTGAGCTGGCAGATGCAATCAAGGCTGCGTAGAACTCCCTGTTCGCAGCTTTGTTGCTACCTCATAGGATTTCATAAACGTCCTATAAGATGCTCTTATTGCTTCATCACGAGCACGCCGCCACTGTCTCTCTAGCCGTCTAAGCCTTTGCTTCATCAGCCACAGCTCCTGGGTATACCAAGGAGCCAGCCTAGTGTGTGGGCGCAGAGATTGGTGAAGGACCGAGAACCCAGGTAGAACTAACTGGGAGAGTGCTATTGTCTCCCCATCTTGCACCCAGGTCTCGGTCACGCATGCCAGGTCTGTGTCCTGCTCCAGCAGAAAGTCCTGAAGGACTATGGTTTTATTATTTATGGACCTGGCATTGCACAACACCAATGTCGGAGTGGGGTTTCTAATCCTTGCCCCACTGCCTGCCTCCTTTGGGATGGGACACAGGCTGGAAGATGGCCAAGCTTCTCTATTTCTCAGCCCCCTTCCCTTCCATTTCTGCCTGGTCCCACCGCTATACCTCTCCCTTCCCAGGAGCACTGGTATACCCTGGCCCATCATTTCCAGCTACTGATGATCTTGCTACCCTGAGCCTCAGATCACTGGTCACTTAGATAGATGGTATATCAGAGCACGGTGCTCCTACTGACAGTTCACAGGAAACTTGTAGTGCTGTTAACCTTAAAACCTAATCTATCCTAACAAGTAATCCCCTTAACTAACTAACTGCCCTCCCTCCAGCTAGCCAGCATTCAAATAGTAGTCCCTCCCTCTTTCCGAGCTATTAAATTATAATTTTATATAAAGGCCCGAATCCTTATAAGCATACAGTTGCATTATGGGCTAATCAGTTCCCACATTAGTATAGCCAATCACAGTTATTACTTAATTAATTAATTTACTCCCCCCCTCTAATCAATTGATTTAATCATTTCTTCATTCTCTACTGTATAATTTAGACCCCAATTCATTCAGTTTAATCATACCCAGACTTAATTTCCTACCCCCAATAGACAACCAAAAATCAATCAATTGCCCCGCTGTGCTTAATTAAGTATAAAATTCCCTATGGTTAACAGAACTCTCGCATTGTTAAAATTTGCCTGCTCGCTATAGTCCGATGTTCTTCTCCAGCCCCGTCGATAACATCACAGGAGGCTCCCCGATACTCTGATGTCGAGTCTGCCCAGTTGTTTTATTGGGTTCTAGGTTGGTCTTTGCATCTAGACACTTCCCTTCTCTATCATCCGTTCTCACATCTACTCCCCAAGGGGCCAGGGTAGCTGTTTTGATGTTCGTCACAGGCACCACTACAAGAGGGTCTGCTACCAGAACAGACGCGCCACTCGCAGTCTGCTGGTGCCAAGCGCCACTGGGCAATCCCCAGGGGAGCAACCCCCCCCCCCAGGCTCCCTCACTGCACTCCCGGGCCCTCAGCTCACTCATAGGTGGCTGCTGCAGTCCTCCTATGATGCCCGTTGCCACGTCCTCTCGTCCCCCCACTTTCGATCGCATCTGGGAAGCAGGTTTCCAGGGAGCAAGTCCAGCACTGGCTCATTGCCGCATCCTCCACCACTGCCCCCGGCGCGCTCCTCCCATGAGGCTGAGGCCTCGCCCGTCGTTTCCGACTCGGCTAGGCTGATCTGAGGTGCCAGGGCACAGCTCCAGAAACCGCCGTGTCCCCTGCTGCCACGCTCCTCTGGCGAGGGCGAGGCCTCATCCGTCGCTCTCCAGTCGTCTAGGCCAGTCGAAAGTTGCCAGGGCGCAGCTCCAGAGACCATGCTGGGACCAAAAGATATTTATCCCTTC
>NW_015169233.1:338086-353970 GCF_001447785.1 Gekko japonicus | reverse complement strand
TAAAACAAAAATCTAACTCAGCTTAGAGGCAACACTTGATGTGTTGCATTCTGGCAGCGGACACTGTGAGTGTAGAAAACAATTTGTCGCCAGAGTAGTGTTTTGGAAAATCTTTAGGAATTGTTTGGTGCGTTTACCATGGGGCACCCACCCAGAGCCTCTGGCATTTTCTCACTCTGCTGGCATCAAAACCAATTTAAGGCAAAATAGAGATATGGAGACTTTTCCATCCTCCTTTGCATCAATTTGACTTTGTTGGCAATGGCAACCCTAGGCCTGCAAGCACTCTCTGGGTGACTTCATGCCTCCAGACTGGCATGGCATCACTAGCCCTGGCTGCTTGCTCCTGTTCAGCCAGAAACCCCCTAAGGAAGCTGCCTGGGTGATTTTGGACCAGCCACAGACTTTCTGCCTAACCTATCTTACAGTGTTGCTGTACAGATCGCAAAGCTGAAGAGACTGAAGTAAGCTGCTTTGCTCCCCGCTAATGAGAAAGACAGAATATTGCCTAGAAAGAGGTTGCTGAGAGGGGTTGAGTTTGGGTTGAGTTTTTCTTCTTTTTTCCTCCTTTTCTTTCCCCCTTCCCTTCCTTTTTTGTTCTTAGAGCCCTTACCATGTTTCCTTCTTGTTGGAGTAGTGACAGCTTGAGCTTGCAAGAGCTCTTGTTTTAGGAGAGCCCACCCTTCACTTGCTCCTTTCCCTTCCAGCAGTCTTGCCCATGGAATGGTTCTCATCATGCCTCTGAGCTTAGTAGAGTCTTGTCTTACTGAAATCTAACTTTCATGTGTGGTTATGAACTTCCTTGGTCCCGCACAACAATAGGAATTCTAACAGGACATGGTCCAGAACCTTATCAAATCAGGGTGCCCTGAAGCACATACAGAAGGTGAATGAGCATGCAAAATTCATTCCTTGCCCAATGGTTTACCTAGCCTATTTGACACCCAGAGCTGGGCATTTTAATACCCCCTCCCACTGCTCCTCTCTCCTGTTGGGTCTGGGGCAGACAGGCGGGGGTCAGGGAGGAGGGAAACAAGCCCTCAAAAGCATAAGCACATAAGAACATAAGAGATGCCAATGTTGGATCAGGTCGAAGGCCCATCCAGTCCAACACTCTGTATCACACAGTGGAAGTGAGTGGAAACCGGAGAAGTGGGGCACGAAACAGAGCGGCGTGCCGTGGTCTTGGTACTTGGCTCGATGCGAGGCTCGGATCTTCTTGCTGGTCGTTGTTCATAGGAGGTAGAATCCCACCTTTGTCGCCACTGAAAAGTACTGAGACTTACTTAGAGAATTCAGCTCTCATACTTTATTCGGAGAAGAACAAGACAAAGTAGCCGGCTCACAGGCCGGCTTATATGCCCCAAGGAAAACACACACACCCCCACACACACCCGTGAATGGTCTATTTGTTGTTGTTCAGTCGCACAGTCGAGGAGCCTAGGTTCCCGATTGGCTGGGAACGAGAATTCGAACATCTATTGTGTTTGGGAGTGAAGCTCAGATCCCTCACCTGACCACATGTGGAATCGGCCGAAACTGGATTGAGCACATGGCTAGGTCAGGAGACAACAGCAAGGGAGTACCAGAAAAACATCTACTTCTGCTTCATTAACTATGCTAAAGCCTTTGACTGTGTGGATCACAACAAACTATGGCAGGTCCTTAAAGAGATGGGAGCACCAGACCACCTCACATGTCTCTTGAGAAACCTGTATAAGGGCCAAGAAGCAACAGTTAGAACCGGATATGGAGCAACTGATTGGTTCAGCATAGGAAAAGGAGTACGACAAGGATGTTTATTGTCCCCTTGCTTATTTAATTTATATGCAGAGTACATCATGCGAAATGCTGGCCTGGATGAATCACAAGCCAGAATTAAGATTCCTGGGGAAAAGATCAACAACCTCAGATATGCCGACGATTCCACTCTAATGGCAGAAAGTGAAGAGGACCTCAAGAGCCTCTTGCTGAGGGTGAAAGAGGAGAGCACAAAAGCTGGCTTGAAACTCAACATCAAAAACATCAAATCACTCTCCACATGCACTTTCTTTAAGTGAATGTTTTATTTAGAGATATGAGATGCTATGGGTTCGAATGCTTTGTCAGGACTGAGGTGCAAAGGTGGGAAAACCAAGTATAGGTACAACCCTAAAATTCCATTCATACACATCAGCATTGCTACAAAGACCATGAAAGATATACAACTAGCCAGGCACAGACTCTACTTCAAGGACACTCCCCATGTGAAAGATGTCTTTAAGGCCTCATGGAAGAGTTACTGAAGCTAGCCTCCCTAAATTACTACAGGTACTCACTTCCCCCCCTCAGGAATGCAAAGGCAAGCAAAGGCAAGCAATAAGGATGCAGGGAACAGCAAGCAAAACTGATGATGGGGTGCGGGAAGCAAGCGGGATACAATAAGCTCAAAGCCATCGGGTAGAAATACAACAGGTACAGTTGGTCAAATGCCTGAGTCTGACATACTGCCCCCCTCAAGCCCTCCCCCCTCCCCCCGGCTTGTGTGGATGACAGTGATGGAATTCTGTGATCAAATGGGCAGTTTTAATATGCTTAGCAAAAACCCATTCATTCTGTTCTGGCCCAAAGTCCTTCCAGTGGACCAGGTACTGTAACTTGTCTCTTTTGACCCGTGAGTCAAGGATGGTTTCCACCACATGGTGGAGTTGCCCATCTATCAGAAAAGGAGGTGGAGCTGGTGGATGAGGAGTCAAGGGCGAGGGTCCAGGGTCCTTTTTCAGGAGGCTGAAATGAAACACAGGGTGCAAAGAATTGAGAGATTTAGGTAACTCTACCTTAAAAGCCACTTTGTTGATCACCCACAAGACCCTAAAAGGTCCTATATATTTCCACTCTAGTTTCTTTCTGGGTTCCAGCCCCTTTATATGTTTCATAGAAATATACACAGAGTCTCCAGGGTTCAAATCCCACTCAGGGTTGCGTTTGCTGTCAGCATAGTGTTTGTAATCCTCTTTCACTTTGTTTAAAGTCTTTTGTAAAATATCCCATTTTTTGTCATATTAGACCACCATATTTTTACTGGTTCACTTAAGTCCATGCTTGGGATGGGGGTTCCCTCATTGCCATGCAACACCTTAAAGGGAGTTATTTCTATAGAACTATGGAGGGAACTATTGTAGCTGTACTCTGCAAAAGGTAAAAGATGCACCCAGTTATCCTGTTGATGATTGACATAACATCTCAAGAAATGTTTAAGAATTTGGTTGCTGCATTCCATTTGCTCATCCGTCTCAGGGTGGTGACTACTGCTAAGCCCTCGTTCCACCCCCAACAATGCCATTAGCTCTTTCCAGAATTTGGCAACTAACTGAGTCCCGCAGTCGGATATGACCTTCTTTGGCAAGGCATGCAACCGTATCACGTGTTATAAAAACAGCAAGCTGTTTAGCTGTGGGTATTTGTTTGCATGGAACAAAGTGGGCTTGTTTAGAGAGTAAACCGACCACTAATCATATAACCGACTTCCTTTGACTCTCGAGCAAATCGGTTATAAAGTCCATAGATATCACGGCCCAGGGACATTCGGGTGTCTCTAGTGGTTGGAGTTGGCCAGGTACCTTTCCTACCCTCTGCTTACTTCTCAAACATGTTTGGCACATAGCTACGTATTTAGAAATGTCTTTTCTCATCCCTGGCCACCAGAACTGGCGTTGGACCAAGTGTAAGGTTTTCAAGTAACCAGAATGTCCTGACATTTTATTGTGATGTCTCTGTGTTAAAATCTCCCCCCCCCTCAACATCTCAGGCACATCCGTTTTATCGCCTTTGCACCAGCTGCCATTATCCCACTGCTGCAGCCCTTCCTTTTCGACAGTCTCTAGATCACGAGGGGTGAATGCCGTCTTGAGTTTTTCCAGCCAGCCGCTCGGCTCCTCCTCCCTCCCCGCTTTCGCCTGACTACGCGTCATTACAACCCCTCCCAACTGGGCAAGGGAAAGCACAGTGTAGGTGACCTCATCATCTTGACTGGTGTGCTGTGGGAGGCAGGAGAGGGCATTGGCTAAGAAATTAGATTTCCCAGGGAGGTACTTTATGGTGAAACGAAACTTTGAGAAAAACTCCACCCATTGTAGTTGCTTTGCCATCAGGCAGTGAGGAGTCCTTAAGGCCTCTAAGCTTTTATGATAAGAACATAAGAACAAAAGAGACGCCAATGTTGGATCAGGCCAAAGGCCCATCCAGTCCAACACTCTTCTGTGTCACACAGTGGCCAGAAATACCAAGTGCCATCAGGAGGTCCACCAGTGGGGCCAGGACATTAGAAGCCATCCCACTGTTGACCCCCCCAAGCACCAAGAAGACAGAGCATCACTTGCCCCAGAGTCCCTATCTATACCTTCTGGCTAATAGCCACTGATGGACCTCTGCTCCATATGCTTATCTAATTCCCTTTTGAAGCTGTCCATGCTTGTAGCCGCCACCACTTCCTGTGGCAGTGAATTCCAAGTGTTAATCACTCTTTGGGTGAAGAAGTACTTCCTTTTATCCGTTCTAACCCGACCGCTCAGCAATTTCATGGAGTGCCCACGGGTTCTTGTATTGTGAGAAAGGGAGAAAAGTACCTCTTTCTCTACCTGCTCTTTCCCATGCATAATCTTATAAACCTCAATCATGTCACCCCTCAGTCGTCGTTTCTCCAAGCTAAAGAGCCCTAAGCGCCTTAACCTTTCCTCATAGGGAAAGTGTTCCAACCCTTTTATCATTCGAGTTGCTCTTTTCTGCACTTTTTCCAAAGCTATAATATCCTTTTTAAGGTGTGGTGACCAGAATTGCACACAGTATTCCAGATGAGGTCGCACCATTGATTTATATAGCGGCATTATGATATTGGCTGATCTGTTTACAATACCCTTCCTAATAATCCCCAGCATAGCATTGGCCTTCTTTATTGCAGTCACACACTGTCTCGACATTTTCAGTGAGTTATCTACTACAACTCCAAGATCTCTCTCTTGATCTGTCTCTGCCAGTTCAGACCCCATCAACGTGTATTTATAGTTAGGATTTTTGGCTCCAATGTGCATCACCTTGCACTTGGCCACATTGAACCCCATTTGCCATGTTGACGCCCACTCGCCCAACTTTGACAGATCCCTTTGGAGTGCCTCACAATCCTCACTGGTTTTCACCACCCTGAACAACTTCGTATCATCCGCAAATTTAGCCACTTCACTGCTTACTCCCAACTCCAAATCATTAATGAACAAGTTAAAAAGCAGTGGACCAAGTACTGATCCCTGTGGTACCCCACTGCTTACACCCCTCCACTGGGAGAACTGCCCATTTATACTCACTCTCTGTTTTCTATTAATTAGCCAGTTTTTGATCCATAAAAGGACTTGTCCTTTTATCCCATGATTTTTGAGCTTGCTTAGGAGCCTTTGATGAGGAACTTTATCAAAAGCTTTCTGGAAGTCAAGGTAAACAATATCTATTGGATCCCCCTTGTCCACATGTTTGTTCACCCCCTCAAAGAACATTAACAGGTTAGTGAGACAAGATCTTCCCTTACAGAACCCATGTTGAGTCTGCCTCAATAGGTTTTGTTCATCTATGTGCCTACTAATTCTTTCCTTAATAATGGTTTCCACCAATTTACCCGGTATCGACGTCAGACTGACTGGCCTGTAATTTCCCGGATCTCCTCTGGAACCCTTTTTAAAGATGGGAGTGACATTAGCTACCTTCCAGTCCTCAGGAATGGAGGCTGATTTTAAGGAGAGATTACATATTTTTGTCAGGAGATCCACAAGTTCACAATTGAGTTCTTTCAGAACTCTTGGATGTATGCCATCTGGGCCTGGTGATTTATCAGTTTTTAAGTTGTTTATCAGTTTTAGGACCTCCTCTCTCGTCACCTCAATCTGACTCAGGTCTTTCAACACCCCTCCCGAACTCAGCGGCTCTGGAGTGGGCAAGCACCTCTCATCTTCCACAGTGAAGACGGAGGCAAAAAATGCATTTAGCTTCTCAGCCATTTCCCTATCATCCTTAAGTACTCCTTTTACCCCTTGGTCATCCAAGGGCCCCACTGCCTCCCTGGCTGGTTTCCTGCTTCTAATGTATTTGAAGAAAGTTTTATTGTTGGTCATTACATTTTTTGCTATATGCTCCTCATATTTCCTTTTTGCCTGCATGACTACAGACTTGAATTTTATTTGCCCTGTGTTCTGTTTTATCAGCCTCACTGTGACTAGCTTTCCACCGCTTAAAGGAATCCTTTTTACCTTTTACAGCTTCCATTACTTTGTTTGTTAACCATGTAGGCTTTTTCTTATACCTGTTTGTGCCTTTCCTAACCTGCGGAATATTTTTTTTTGAGCTTCTAGATTCGTAGTTTTAAATAGTTTCTAAGCTTCCCCAATGGTTTTGACCCTTTCTACTTTTCCTTTCAGTTTCCTCCCCACATGTCCCCTCATATCAGAAAAATCACCCCTTTTAAAGTTAAAAGTGGTTGTGTGAGTCTTTTTGGCCAATTCCCTATTTGTACAAATGTTGAATTCAACAACATTATGATCACTGTTCCCAAGCGGTGCAATCACTTTTACATCTCTCACCAGGTCTTGAGTGTTACTTTGGACCAAATCAAGGATCGCCTCTCCCCTGGTAGGTTCCGTGATTGGTCCATACCTCAAAGGGCACCCTTACCCCTTCTAACTGGTGGTGCCAGTTAGTAAGCGCCAGCTTCACAGCTGCAGCCTCTTTGTCCCAAACTGCCCAATTATGCTCAGCCCCCGAGAACTTCTTTGACATGTAAGCCAGAGGGTGCAATTTACCATCTGCACCTCTTTGTAAAACTGCCCCCCATCGCTACATCAGATGCATCCACCTGCACAATAAAACCTTTATTTTCATACGGAGGATGGGTTCTGTCAGGCTCCCTAGTCAGGTCACACCACACAGGGCTTCATAAGAAGATAACTGTTTATTAGTGAACAGGGAAAGAATATGTACACAGAGGTCACAGAAAACAGAATGGCAGCTTGCTGACACTGACTTACTAAACATTCCCCCTGTGAGCATAAGCCAATGGATATAGTTTGCGCACATGGCAAAGCAAGCGGGCAGAGCAGAGAAGCCATTAACTTTCCCAGCCGTGGAAGCGGTAGCTGGAACATCTGCAAGGTCAAACATAAGATAGCACACAGTAGCTGGGCAGGAGAGAGCTGAGAACCAGAAGGAGGATATCCCTCCACATTCCAGATCTATGACAGGCTACCTGACATCCTGCCCCTCCCAACGACCCCCCCCCAGGTTCCCCCAAAACTTGGAAACAAATTGTAATGCTCACTTGTACAGATATTTTGGGTAAACATATTTAAGGAAATGAATAATATTCTGGATTGCAAACTGGAATGGAAGCCTGGCATAACAATGTTAAGCATTTTACCAAGTAAGCTTGAGAAAGGGGGAAGGTATGAAATAAAAAATCTGTTCGTAGTAACGATAAAACTTCTTGCACATACTGAAATAAGCTTAGGCCAAAAGTAACATGTCTGATTAATTGACTGTAATAAATGGAGGATCAGAATGTAATAAGATATAAACAGTAGTGCAGTTAGGCATTTTTGTGCTTCAAACTTTGGAACTAATGTGATCTTTGGAAATGTGGATGTTATTTACCCTTGCCGTAATTATCTAAGTGTATTTTGTAATTTTTTAATAACAAAGTTTAAAAAAAACAATTTGAATGCATGATGTATGGATGGAAATTGCATAGGGACTTATTTTTAGGTATTTGGAAACTGTTAATAGAAACTTATGTGTAGATCCACCACCACAGTTGTTATATTTTTGTCGCTAAGTTTATTTACTCCCTCTTTTTCTTCTTTTTGTAAAAAAAAAAATAGTTGCTGGATTTTAAGTATTTTTCCCTTGTCCTTTTTTCTATTTTTTTTTTCTGAAAGAAATAAATTTTCAAAAAGAACATTGTGGACAGGATGACCTGAAGTGATGTCACACTAGCAAGGGCATCATCCCTCCTTCCCAATTTTATCCCACGGAGAGAGTGGGCAGAGAGGGTGAGAGAGTAGTGGGCATTCGGGTGAGCCTGCATGAACCTGTGACTGGTAGCATATACTGATGGACACACCAGGAATTTATTCTAGCTCTCCAAGATTGTAATAATCTCTCTGGCTCAGAAAAGAATGAAAACAAAAAGGTGCTCTGTGGGTAAGGTAGTAGTGAAGCACACACACAGACAGTGGAATGTGGCTCCCTCAAGCTGGAGCTCCTTGAAATTCCATGTCATGAGACACTTTGTGGATTTTATCAAAGCTTTTCAAGTTTTTCAGGGCAAATTGGAGAAGAGAGATGGACTCAAAAGAAAACTGGCTGCTTTAGTATCACTTGTGCAGCCCTGACCCACACTTAAATAGTCAGGGCCTTGCTAGAAATTGCGCACTCCTGCTGGCTTGGCAGGCTTCAAAGTTCATTTTATCAGTGTCTGACTCTCTCAGTGATGGTTATTACTTCCCAACACTGCATTTTGGTATCTATGTATATTTATTTTAGAATGTGAAACTTGTTTCATTGCCTGGGATAACGGGAAGCCACTGCAGTTGGTGTTTTCTCAAGAGAAACCTATTTCCTATCCCCACAGGGCAAAACATTATCTATCGAGGATGCTTTAGAGTGCCAGAGAATTTAACAAACACCTTGCCAGCCACTCTGATGCACTCCAATCTGACGGTGGAGATGTGCTCTGAATTTTGCTCCAAGAAAGTAAGAGGAGATTTCTTTCTTTTTCTGTCTTTCAAGTTTTGGACACCGTGCAAAGATATCTTTGTGTCTCTGGACTCTCTTTGTAAAAGAAAGAAAGACAAAGTGCAGCCCAAAGCAATGAATGCCTGTGATGGCAAATGCATCTGCAATGGCTTTCTTAGCAGGGCGAAGTGAATGTTCTTGTCTTCTTTCTTTTTATATTCATTTATATTTTTCTCATCAGTTTGGCTCCTCTATGTTTTGCTGTTGGTTTTATAGGTTCATTTCATAGAATCATAAAGTTGGAAGGGATCCCCAGGATCATCTAGTCCAACCCCCTGCACAATGCAGGAAATTTACAAATTCCTTTGCCCCACACACCCCGTGACCCCTGCTCCATGGGCAGAAAATGACAAGAAACCTCCAGGATCCCCAGCCAAACTGGCCTGGAGAAAAATTGCTTCCTGACCCCCAACGTGGCGATCAGCATTTTCCTGTGTGTGTAAGAAAGGGCCACAAGAACTCAGCACTGAGGCAACCCTTCCTGCCCTCCCTCGCATGATTTGCCTAAGTTCATAGAATCAGCAGTGCTGTCAGATGGCCATCTAGCCTCTGTTTGAAAACCTCCAAAGATGGAGAGCCCACCACCTCCCGAGGAAGCCTGTCCCACTGAGGGACCTCTCTTAACTGTCAGGAAGTTCTTCCTCATGTTTAGCCAAAAACTCTTCTGATTTAATTTCAGCCTGTTGGTTCTGGTCCGACCTTCTGGGGCAACAGGAAACAAATCTGCCCCATCCTCTAGATGGCAGCCCTTCAAGTTGTATGCATGATTTCAATAAACCACGTAAATAGACTGCCACTTATATACCCTGCCTTCTTTCTGTCACAAAACACAAGGGAATGTGTGGAGTTAGGGTGGGGAACATCTCTCCCAGGAGGAACAACCCCATTTAGGCATCCACCAGACTCCTGATTTGTTTTGTTCCAGGTGGTTGATGTGCTCTTCAGCCTGACGTGGGACTAAAGTATCCAACTCTGGGCTTGGAAACCCCTGAACACTTGGCGGGTGGAGCCCGGGGGAGGGACCTCAGCAGAGTCCAATGCTGTGGAGTCCCCCTTTCAAAGCTGCCACTTTCTACAGGGGACGTGGTCTCTCTAGTCTGGAGGCCACGTGTAATTCTGGGATCCCTGCAGGCTCCACCTGGAGGTTGGCAGTCCGACACGAGACCCGACATCTATGGTCTCAGATGGCTTTACCAATGTGCGCAGGACAGTAATTGAAAACTGTACATCAGTGGGGGTTTCTGCTTCCAGAACTTGTCCCGATGGCGGCCATGTCCAGAGCCAGTCAGGATGCTGCCTCCGTTCCCTGGAAGGTCAGGTAGTGAAGGGAGGGAGTTCGGCTTTCCTCTCTCTCCTCCTCCTCCTCCTCCTCCTCCCTTCCAGATGTCTTCTCATTCTCCCTGTCTTTTTAGTCTAGTTTGGAGGACAGACAGCCACCTGATGCCCTCCTCTTCAGCCTCTGGCCATGATCCCACCTCCCTCTGACAATACATCTTTGGCTATTTAAAGCTGCTCATAACACCTATTAAATACTTTTATAAAAGAGGAGCACCAGTATTTCTAATACTTCTCATTGCCGTATCTGTGGAAACCTAATTCCAGAGACTGGAGATATGAGGGAAACCTGAAATCTTTAAAGATATATATGGGGTTAATCCCCCCCCCCAATAATAGAAGTAGCACTAGATCAAAGTTTGAGTCCAGTAGCACCTTTAAGACCAATGCATTTTGTTCAAATTATAAGCTTTTTGTGCACGCAGACTTCTTCAGATACATTGAAATGGAAGTTACCAGTCCATACACACAGGTAGAGGGTGAGCAGCAGATTAGCATACAGCGTAATAAAGGTTTTTAACAGATCCAAGGACCAAACTGGGAGAACAAGCTTAGTCTATATGGTCACCATTTGTTTCGGTTTAATTCTAGAGGGAAAAATAATGAAGGAAAGAAATATATCAAAATTGGAGATGTACTCTTGCCGAGAGTAATTTACTGAGACCCTGTCATTACACTCCATCCGTCTCCTCTCAGGCGTGGAGACAACAGTACAGTATCCTCTGGGCTGTGGCTGTGCTGAGTGCATCTCCCCTGTCCCCAGACCAGAGAAATACATTCCAGTCTACCATTCCAAATTACATTACATTCTACAATTCGTTACATTCCAATCTACTGTACCCAAAAAGAAATAAAATAAAATGCAATAAAGAGGATGTACAGCCCTTCTGGGGGACTGGTGAGAATACAGATGTAAGGACTGAATGATGTTAACATATGGAGTAAGATAAGAAATCAGTATCCCTGTTAAATCCTGGGGGTTCCATTGCTCTTAGTGTTGTAATAACTTGCAGCTCAGCATTTTCCCTTTCCAGTCTGTTCCTGCAGTTCCTTTGCAATAAAACAGGTACTTTGAGGTCACCCATTGAATGTCCTGGAAGGCTGAAGTGTTCCCCTGCAGCTTTCTCAGTCTTGTGTTTCTTGATGTCATATTTGTGTCCATTTATCCTTTGGCATAGAGTTTGTCCTGTGCAGAGAACTGAAGGGCTTTGTTGGCATTTAGTGGCATGTACAGTGTTAGAAGATGAGCCAGTGAATGAGCCTCTGATGGGGTAGTTGATGTTGTTAGGTCCGGTAATTGTGTTGTCTGGGTGTCTGTGGCAGCAAAGTTGGCAGCTGGGTTTACTGCAAGCTCTGGTACCAGTGTCCGTGTTCAAATGAGATGCTGTATTATTGTGGGTGAGTTATTGTCTCTTTTGGGCCTGTTTTGTAACAGGCTTTCTCTGGGTATCATTATGGCTTTGTTAATCTGTTTCTCGACTTTATCAGGTGGATATTTTAGTTCCAAAAGGGTTTGCTGCAGATCCCTCAGGTGAGAATTTCTGTCTGTAGGATTGAAACAGATGTGGTTGTAACGTAGAGCCTGCTTGTAGACCATAGATTTTTTTGGTAAGCTTAGGGTGTTAGCTGGAGGTAGGTAGATAAGTTTGTCAGCCAGCAGGTTTCTGGTGTAAGGTGGTTATCTGTGTGTCCGTTGTGTATTTTTACAGTAGTATCCATGTATTTCTTGCATAGATTGGTTCATTGTCAGGTTGATGGTGGGGTGATATTTGTTGAACTCCTGGTTGAATTTGTCCAGGGCTTCTTTCCCATATGTCCCGGCAATAAAGGTGTCATCAGTGTAATGCGTGTGTAAGAGAAGTGTGAGTGGGCAGGAGTTCAGGAAGCACGGCTCCAACTCAGCCACTGTGATTCCATGTGGGTGCCTATGGCTGTACCATTAATCTGAAGGTACAAGTTGTTACCAGATTTGAAGTAGTTATGAGTGAGAACAAAATCGCAGATTTTGGTGGCAAGGTCAGCTGTGGTGTTGTGAGAAATCATGTTTCTTATGGCTTGTAATTCATCCTTGTGTGGGATGTTGGTGTACAGAGATTCCACATCCGTGGTGGCCAAAATAGTATTATCCGGAAGGCTATTCAAAGCTAGTATTCTCCTCAGGAAATCCATGGTGTTGCACACATAACCAGTGTTCCCTCTAAGCTGAGTTAGTGTGAGTTAGCTCACAGTTTATTAGCCTCTGGCTCACACATTTCTGTCTTGGCTCAGGAAGGACGGCTCCAGAGCAAACTAACTTATGCAGTAGCTAAATGGCTCACTCACAACTTTAATGCCAGTAGCTCACACAGTAGAATTTTTGCTCACAAGACTCCACAGCTTAGA
Organism: Gekko japonicus; assembly: GCF_001447785.1. NCBI lineage: Eukaryota > Metazoa > Chordata > Lepidosauria > Squamata > Gekkonidae > Gekko > Gekko japonicus. Next base: position 341,445 of record NW_015169233.1, on the reverse strand, counting down.
GGGAGCATTGCACATAACTAGAAGCATTAATGACATATGGTCTTAGAACAGAGTCCCTCTTAGAATAGAGTCCCTCAGGTGAGAGAGCCTACGTCTGGAGCAATGGGGCACCTTTGGTTGCCAGGTTTGTATATTTTTGGTAGAAGGTAAAAGGTACCTGGCCGAGGTTCCTGTGGTGTGTCTGAGAGGGGTAATTCCTTCACAATCTTGTTTAGTTCTTTTTTATATTCCTGTGTTGGATCTGAGGATAGTTGTTTGTAAAAAGCAGTATTTGTAAGTTGTATTTGCTGTGTCTGATCTATCCATGATGACAACAGCTCCACTTTTGTCTGCTTCTTTAATTATAATCTCTGGATTATTCCTGAGACTGTCTATGGCCTTCCTTTCAGCATGGTTGAGATTCTGTTGTATGCAATGGTGTTTGTGGATCACCTTGGTTTGGATTCTACCGTGAAAGCATTCAGTGTAGAGATCCAGTGTGGCATTGTTTGTGACCATCAGGAGGGCGCTCTCTCTCTCTCTCTCTCTCTCTCTCTCTCTCTCTCTCTCTCTCTCTCTCTCTCTCTCTTGTGGTGTTGTTTTGATGGCAGTTGGTGGTTAGGATCTTGTTCATTGGTGGGTTGGAGGGATGCTGACTGTTCTCCAGTAGATGGTGTGATGGCATGTTGTGAAGAGGCTGTCTGTTCTTTCATGTCCTGTTCTTGGGTATGTTGAAAGTACTCCTTCAGGAATTTGTTACTAACTCTACGAATGAGATCTGCTCAGTACCTAAGAAATATTTCAACTTCATGTTCTATTGATTGTTCAATGAGGATTGTACCTAAAGATACGAAATATAAAGGGTGTTGTGTAACAAAAGTTTTGTGTTCTTTTTGTTAAATGTTAGAAGAGTTGTATTTTTGTAAAATTTGTTGTTTATAAAATAATAAAATAAAAATTAAGTTTAAAAAGAAAGAAAGAAATTACTCCTTCAGGCACAGATGGCAGAAGAAGGCTTCTAGCACTGGTCGTTTATGAAATGAATGCCCTCAGTGGCCATTGCTAGATATTGTCTTGTCCGCCTCTCAGCTTTGGTTTCCGTCAGTACGAGACAGATGGAGAGGCAGAGCCCTTTCTAGAGCCAGGGCTGACAACAACCAGAGGGGAAACTCCCTACCGTGCAACTTGTAGGACTCGCCCAGGCCTGGCTGCAACCACATCGTGAAAGCAAGTGTGACATAGTGGTTAGAGTTTCAGACGATGTTATGGGAGACCCAAGTTCAAATCCCACACTGTCCTGATAGTCACTGGGTGGCCTTGGGCCAGTCACACACTTTCAGCCTGACCTACCTCATAGGGTTGTTGTGAGGATAAAATGGAGGAGAGAAGAATGATGTAAACAGCTTTGAGTCCCCATTGTAGAGAAAGGTGGGGTATAAAGGAAACAAATAAATAATAAATATAGCTTAAGATTGGGGGGGCAGGTAAAAAGTAGGTTGGTTGGTGGATGGTAAGGAGAGAAGGATAAGAGGAAGGTGAGGATATGGGGCTTGCTGGGGGTAAAGAGGAAATAGTGCGGGGAAGGTGATAGTGGGGCTCCCCACTGTGCAACTGGGCCTGGCCCAGGGCCTGTCACCCTGCTTCTGGACCATGGTTTCCCCAGGTAGAGGCTGCCAGGAGGAGGGACGGTGGGGCAGCTGACAACAGAGGGGGAGACAAAGGTAGGTTGGCTGGTGAATGGGGAGGAGATTAAGGCCCAGTCTGCATCCAGCATTTGCTCCGCTGTCTTACGAAACCCACCCTGGAACAGAAATCCCCGTCTGTCCGTGAGGCACACCACTTTCACTTTGATTGAGTGTCGCATTTTATGGCAGCATCCAGACAGCGGCCTGCCGCTTTCACTTCCTTTGATCTCTCGGGTTTTATGGTGGCTGTCTGCATAGATTTATGGCAGTTTTATGGCCATTCAGGGGCCACTCTGCAGTCAGTAAGGCGTTGGCCCAGGGTAGTTGAATGTAGTTTTGAACTGCATCTTTTTCCTGTTCCAGTGTGGGTTTGGTAAAACAACTGAGCAAGTGCTAAATGCAGATTGGGCCAAAGAAACAGGAAAGGGGGAGAAGGTATAGGGGTTTTCAGGAAAGGCAAAGAGGAAATAATGGGGGAGGAGAGAAAGAGATTCCCCCCACAAGTCCTTCTTGTTCTTTTATAAAACAGTAAAAGAAACCATACCAAACAGTGAGAGAGGACCTGGTAGATGTAAGCAAAGCACGACACAGGTACACAAAAGGTAAAGAGACGCTTTCATGTTTAATAATAGCAACAAAAGAACTATAAAAAGCAAATTAGAAAGCTGTGTGACATTTTTTTTTAAAAAAAAGATAGACAGTACAAAACTTCTAAAAATGGTAAAAGAAATAGAAAACCGAACCATTCCAGCATTGCTTGGAGCCAGACCTGTCCCCAGTTGGGGGTCAACGCTTACTTACAAATGACTCCAGAGGCCACATCATGGACTCCAGCAGGGGGTAAGAATGAGGGTTCAGCTATGACAGCTGCCTCCCAAGACAGCTTCCCAGAGCCCTGGCAATTGCCTCCCTCATTAGACGCAGAGCCTGATGCTGCCGCTTCCTCTCCTAAGTAACCAGAGGGACCAACTTATGTGTTTCAAGAGGACTGAAATTCTATATATCTGGATAGGCTGGCCAGCAGGGCTTTTAAAGCCACTGCTAACAACTTCACATATGACAAATTACATAGGCTGGGTCTGGGGTCCCTGCCCTACATCAGACATAACAGTAGCACATGTGAATTGTGGGTTCTCCTCAATTCCTGGGTGTGTGCCAAACCCAATTAAGAGCCGGGCATGGGTGCCCAAGCAGAAGGGGACTCCTCAGGCTTCCCCACATCATTTCCCTAACCTGAAGGAATACCAGGAGAGTCATAGTCCTGCATTGGCCAGGCTGAAATACTGCCTGCAGTTCTGGAGGTCTTACTTCAAATAGGATGTGGACAGAATGGAGCCTGTGCAGAGGAGAGCAAAGAGGATGATCGGGGGCAGGGGTGTAGACTTTCCAATTTCCCGGGGGTGGGCTGGGGCTGGGGCTGAGGCATTGCTGTGCTAGGAGCAAGGGTGGCTGGAACCAGTTGCCCCTGGGCAGGGGTCTTTTCATAGAAAAAGAGGTGCAGGAGCTCATTAGCATAACTCATTAGCATATGTCACACCCCCTGACATCACCAGAAGTGTGTCAGAAGGCCACACCCTTCTGACATCACCGGAGATGTGTCAGAAGGCGACACCCACCACTCAGGCTCCACCCCCAAAAAATCTCCAAGGTATTTCCAACTCAGAGCTGGCGAGCTTCTGCCATTATCATATCATA
>NW_015169233.1:299401-335078 GCF_001447785.1 Gekko japonicus | reverse complement strand
AGCATATGCCACACCCCCTGATATCACCAGAACTCCCTCACTCCCCGGGCGCCATGGCCGCCCGTCGGGGTCCCTCGCCCTCCCCGCCGGCCGGGAGCCACCTCCTGCTGCCGCTGCTGTGTGCGCCCCTGGCGGGCCTCTGGCAGCGGGACTCGCAGGCCCCCCGCAGGCCCCGCCGGGGAGACGCAAGCTGGTCGGTTGACTCACCCGGGGACCACTGGTGTAGCGGCGCAGCGGCGGGAACTTTGGGCACGCAGGCGGGGCGGGGCTGGCCCGGAGGAGCAGGAGCGGGGCGCCTCCGGTGCCAAAAGACCCCTGCCCCCGGGGGAGGCTGAGCACCTTCCTGGGAATTTCGGGGGAGGCTGAAGACCCCCCCCCCCGCAGATTACGCCTATGATGGGGGCCTGGAGACCAAGAAGCCCTGCGAGGAAAGGCTGAGGGACTTGGGGATGTTTAGTCTGGAGAAGAGGAGGTTGAGGGGGGACATGATTTGAAGGGCTGTCACTTAGAGGAGGGCAGGGAGCTTTTCCTCTTGGCATCAGAGGATAGGTCTCACAAGAATGGGTTTAAATTAAGGGTGGGAAGGTACCGGCTGGATATTAGAAAAAACATATTTATAGTATGTTATGTATTGGGACTGGAACATTCCAGGACTGTTTCTACCAGAGACTGGCTGAACTTGGAGCTCTAGAACAAATCCCACCAGGACCCTGGAGATGGCCAATGGGGAATTAATGGTTCTGATAATGGCCTATCATTGGTAGTTGTTTGGGAAGTGGGTGGAGTTGCATGCTATTTAAATAGGGCCGTTGCCCTGGCAGTTTGTCTTTTGTCTTTGTCTTGTTCTTGCTGAATCACTAATAAAGCAGAGCTGATCACTATGCTTGGAGTCAGACCATCCATGGAACCCAGTATTTAACACTGGCGACAAAGATGGGATCCTGTTGAGCGAGCCTAGCGCCCACCTGCACTGCACCGCGCACCGCGATCCAGTGCCACATGCATCGCACCACAACTGGGACCATGGCTGCCACTCCAGGATTACTTCCAGAGTTTGACCTCACTCACCCAGAGCAATGGGAGGCCTGGGTGGAATGCCTGCAGTACTTTGTGGAGTTCCAGGGAATTGAGGGTGCCACCAAGATGAAGGCACTGCTGCTCAGCTCTTGTGGAATCGTCACCCTTGTGGAATCGTCACCCTGATGCTCTGTGCCAGCCGTGAGGAACCCCGTGAACTAAGTTCCTGCCGCTACAGGGATGCAATGTGTCAGAGTTGCGGGAAAGCCGGCCACATCGCACATGCCTGCTGCTCGAAGGGGACCCGGAGGAAACAGACTACTCACCAGGAGTCCTTGCACCCTGAAGAGCTACACACCATGGCTGGCCGGCCGTTGCAGGTACTACACTTGCCCGAAGACACCCTCAAAAAGCTAAGGGTGACTGTGTTAATCAAGGGTGCCCCTTGCATGATGGAATTGGACACGGGGTCTTCCATGTCCATCATTTCAGCAGAGATTCTCAGGAGGCTGTGTCCTGGGGGAGAGCCTCGCCTTAAACCGGCCAGCATCATCCTCAGACACTTTCAACAGAATTTGGTGGCCATGAAAGGGGTGGGAAAGTTTCGGTGTGTGGAGGGCGGGCCCAGATTTTACAGCTTTCTCATCTCAAGATGAGCTCTGCACACAAGGGGTGCCTGCTCTGTGGATGCCAAGTCGTGGTACCAGCCCCCCTGCACCAGCGAGTCTTTTCGGCCCTACACAAGACACATCCGGGGATTATTCAGATGAAAGTTCTTGCCTGCAGCAACGTGTGGTAGTCATGGATTGACAGAGAGATCAAGGCCTGGGTCAACCACTGCCAGGTCTACCAGGAGACCTGACCAGGGCACCCCCCACCCCCCAAACTCCCATACAGCAGTGGGAGTCCACCCAGACCCCATGGCCCAAGGTGCACCTGGTCTTTGCTGGCCCCTTCTTCGTATTGGTGGACTCCTACATCAAATGGCTGGGAGCCATTCCTGTCATGTTCACCTCCTCCTGGGCAGCCATCTGGGCCCTCACCCAGATCTTCTGCACACACGGCCTGCCCGACACAGTCATGATGGACAATGGGACTGCTTTTACATTGGGAGAGTTTCAGGAATTCTTGGGCTGCTACCTGATCCACCACACCCACACCGTTCCACCCGGACACCAATGGACAAGTGGAAAGGATGGTGTGGACTACCAAGGACTCCCTCAGGTGGCTCATCCAGGCTGACTGGGAGCACCAGTTGGCAACTTTCCTCTTAGGCCACTGGGCAATTCCGAGCTCCGCCGGCTGCATCCCAGTGGAGCTCCTTATGGGCTGGCACCTTACAACCCAGTTAGACCACCTGCACCCGGATCAAGCACCAGAGAACTGCCCATTTTCAGAGGCCCAAGAAGCACCCAGAGGGGTCTTCCCAGGTGGCCCCATCTACGCTTGAAACTACTCCAGTGGTCCTGTGTGGGTTCCCACAAGGGTAATCGGGGTCACTGGTCCAGTGTTGTACGGGGTCTCCACGGACAACGGACAGGTCCTGAACATGCTTGTGGATCTTGGGGGCAAACTCTTACTAGTTATTATGGGTAAGAAGGGTCAAATGAAAAAGCTCTGGAAAGACTTTGTTCTGGAATTGAATCTAATGGGAGAAAATAAATGCTGCATATGGATTTCAGTCCAGTAGCTTCATAAAGACACCATTTGAAACTTTTTTGTGTGCTAGAACATGGTGTTATGATAGGAAGGGGTAAATGGTGCCTTTCCTTGCTGGAAAACTCTTTTAGACCGAGGGTTCCCTGGAAAATACCCTGGTAACAAGCTGCCACCACTCAGGACCACCTGAGAACATCTAGACTGACCTGCTGTGAAAGTATTCTTCCAGCACTGGTCTGAGCAATATTGAAGTAATAGGGTAGAAACTCTAGGAAATACCTTATAACCAACCTGGTAGTACCTGTGCTGTCTAGCATGTGAGGAAGAGATTCCGAGAAATATCCTAGAGAAATAAATTGCATTAAGCGAGGCAAAAAAAAAGGTATTTTTTTAAAAAGGTTATTATAAAAGAGAAAAAAGGAAAAGTGTGGTCAGGTTCCAAATGTGGAAGGAAAAGGGCAAAAAGCAAAATACAGGGAAAGGCAAACAGCAACAACAGCACAGAGAGAGTCAAATGAAAAGCAATACACATTACCTAGGCTGTTGCAGGTTCCTCAGAGCATGTGCAGAGTCCGTTGTAGTAATAAGAAGTGGAAGGAGTCCTTAACCCCTACCTAACTTCCTGTGAACTCAGTTTCCACTGAAGGCTGAAAACTGAAGACTAGGGAGAATCCCAGATACTCAGTTACTTATAGTAATCAGAATTGTACTTAAGCCCGCCTCCTTTCCTAGAAAAACAAGTGGCTTCAGAGACTCCCATTGCTGATGTCAGAGGCTACTGTTACTAAAAAGAGTCATATAAAATATAGTCCCACCTCCACCAAACACCTGGTGATGGCTCTGAACTTCCATTACAAATAGGTCGTCTGGTCCAAACTGGATTGTCCTTTGCCCAAAAGGGATTAAGTCTGCCACGATGGTACAATGTGGAATGGAAGCAAAAGGCTCATTCTAATAGAACCTCTAGGGGCCCAAGATCCCAGACACTGTAGGCAGCAGTCCTTAGCCTTAGTAAGTTCCAGGGTTTTCTTAACACATGGAAACTGTTAAATGTGAAGATTTTCCACTATCAGACTTGGGCTCAATAGGAAATTGAAGCAGCTAGTTTGCTGCATTTTCTCTTTCTCTAGGGAACGGGTACCCAGGCCTTTTGAGCCTGTGAGCACATCTGGAATTCTGATACATCTGGTTGAGTACAACTTCAAAACCACTGCCACAGGAGGTTTCACCAGCCAGCTAATGGTTGCCACACGTGGCAGAACCACACACACACAAAGTATAGGGCAGTGGTGTCAAACATGTGGCTCACTGGCCGGATCTGCCCCCACAGTGTATTATGCATATTGTATTTTATATTGTTTTATATTGTTCATTGTTTTAACCAGGCATTTATGCCCCTTGTGAGCCGCCCTGAGCCTTCGGGGAGGGCCGGATATAAATATAAAGATAAATAAATAAAAATAAATAAATATAAATCCAGCCCCTGAGCAACTGGCTCTCTCCTGCTTTTTTCTCCAGTTCTGCTACAGTTGTGCAGCAGCTTGCTTTGCCAGACTCTCTCAATCACACAGGAGAGATAGGCCCCAGTCACACGGGCCGGATATCACAGGGGGGAGGCGTGGCTAATTGCCCCAGCGCAGTTTGATGCATGATTATGTGATCAGACGTGCCAGCGGCACACCACGGGTCCTTCCCTCGGCGCCGGTGGGTAAACGAGGGACCGGAGGGGAATGCTGCGCTCCGGCGCAATCACACCACGGGCGTCTGGAGGCAGCCCGTGGCAAACGTTTACTAGTACCTTGGGGGTACTAGTTTTTTAACTCGCATTGTCGGCGGTAAGCCACGGGTGTGCTCCACTTCCCAGATGTTGGAGTGTGATTGCGCCCAGATAATCCACCCAACCATCCGTGCCTCTCCCATGGCAACTTTGCCATGTGACCAGGGCCATAGATAGGCAAGCCTCTGTTCTCTGCATTGGTTGAAGCTCCTTCCCCTCCTCCTTCGAGGGGAGGGAGGGAATGAGCCAGAGCTTGCTTTCTGGCCAGGCTCCCTCAATTGCACAGGAGACAAAGGCAAGCCTTTCTTTCCATTCATTGGGTGAGGCTCCTCCCCTTTGCTTGACTACCTCAATTGCATGGAAGAAATAAAAAGCACTTTTAAGACCAACAAAGTTTTGTTCAAGGTATGAGCTTTTCTGTGCCTTGCTACAGTGTATGTGTATTTTGTTGGGCTCGTTATGCTGTGTGTGTGCGTGTGCGTGCGTGCATGCATGTGTGTGTGTAGGGCTCATTATGCTGTGGCTCTCCTAGGTGCAACTGGGTTTGCCTCCCCTTTATCATTGTATTCATGCCCTCATGATCTAGTCTTTCTCAGTAGGAAAGAAATGTGAACTATTTAGATGAGGAATAACAAGCCAATGAGGTGGATTAGGCTGAGAGTGTGTGTCCCTCCAGACCAGGTTCACCCAGCACATTTCCTTTGTAGACTGGGGTTTTGGAACCTAGACTTCCCAGGTAGCAGGCTAACACTAACCACTATACATGGCTGTCTCTCTATTCACACTGTAACGGCCTAGGTTACAGTGGGCTTCCTTAGGCTGGGGGGAGACTTCTCACTTTGGTCAATGGAGTGGGAGGAGAGGGGTAGTATCTATTCATTCTTCTGGGGCTACAGAGCAGGAAGAAAGAAACACCTGCCTGCCCACATTCTCCCCTGAATGTTTCCAAGCTTCCTTCAGGCAACAGGGCAGAGGTAGGCGGTGAGCCCCTCAGAACTCACACACACTCATAGAAGTTGCAGTTATTTTTCTGGGAAGACTATAGTTCTGTAGACAAATACATAACCCTCATTCTGTGTCATGATGCCTGTCAAACTCAGCCCTCGTTTGCCATGTGTTTGTTAACTGTCTGGCTCTGGTATCTGTGGCTCACTGTCCTGTTTCATTCTAGCTGGCAATTGGGGGGGGGAGTGGGGGGCAGATGTGGAGCTGCTTTGCTGAGAATTGTGCTGGCTTGTAACTGCGTCCATGTGGGGCCTCCTCATTGTGGGAAGTATGCATGCTTGCCCTCGAGTACCAGACACTGCTAGCTAATGTAACAATAGGCTTGCAGGTTCTGGGAGAGGGGTAGTGAAGCACCATAGATTTTGGCAGGCTGGATGTATGGGTGTGATTGGACTGGTCACTGGGGGGGGGTTGTTTGAATGATGTATAATATGAAAACTGGCACCAAGGGATATAGATTCGTCTTTATCTCTCAATCAGCAAATCACTGCCAAGAGAGTGTTGTTGGGATCAAGTTTCTTCAAGACTTGACAATGTCTTCACATGTTCTTTACCAGCGCACAAAGCAATTTATGTACAAAAGGTCACAATGCCCAGCCATTTCATGTTTCTCCCTGAGTCCTAGGCTCAGAGCACTGACTGTGAGATTTCTGAAATGAATGTCAATAAATCAAAAGTAGGTTTGCAGCTTACAGATACACACCTGAACAGCAATAATTCAGAGTAAGAGGTGTCAGTTATTAGAGATTGTTAAATAAACAAAATATTGCAAGAGTGTTAATGTTTTAAGCACCTTTTTATTTTAAGTTTTAAAAACTTTAATTGTGTTTGTTTGTGTCCTTTATAAAGTTTATATCTCCGCTACCTGGCATTACATTTTATGACACACACGGCCCGGCTTGACAAGGTCTCATTTATGTCAGGTCTGGCCCTCATAACAAATGAGTTCGACACCCCTGGTATAGAGGAAAAGTGGGAAAGAGGAGTGAGAGAGAATTGAACCAACATTGTGGTGGCAGCTACAGCTGAAACAACATTGTTTTAATCTGCCCAGCCAATCAGATCTCTAGTGGCCAATCAGAAGCCCTGCTGGGCAAGTGTGCCACATGGCCCCACCCACTTTTTAAAAACAGGAAAGGTGTCCATGGGTGTGCCATGTCACCCACAAGCACCACATTGGAGACCCAGCTCTAGGGGCTGCATAGCAATATGTTACATGTCTCTTTAGGAGCCAGTTTGGTGTAGTGGTTAAGAGCAATGGATTTTAATCTGGAGAACCAGGTGTGTTTCCCCTCTCCTCCTCCACAGGCAGCCAGCTGGGTGACCTTGGGTCCGTCACAGCTCTTTCAGAGCTGTTCTCTCAAGAGCAGTCCTTGAAAGAGCTCTCTCAGCCCCACCTACCCCACAGGATATCTGTTGCAGGGAGAGACGGGGAAGGAGATTGGAAGTTGCCCTGAGACTGTGAGGGCAGGGCAGGGCATAAATCCAAATCTCCTCCTCCTCCTCCTTCTCCTCCTCCTTCTCCTCCTCCTCCTCCTCCTCCTAGGTTTTTTTGGGTCTATACAGGGGAAAGTGGATTTCCTGTGATCTGATCCTAGAGGCACTTGTGTCTTGATTTTTTTAAGCAGGTCACCTAGATTCTAATCTGATATCCTAAACCAGGGGTGGTTGAAGTTTTCTTGAAAGTGAGCTCAGCTACTGCTGAGTAATGAAAACTATTCTGAGCTGCTCCCCTCCCCCCCCCAATATCCCCAAGCTCTGTTCTGTCCTAGACACCGGCAGGCCAGCCAAGTCTTCCACTCCAATGGGAGACCTTCCACGGGCAGCCTGATGCCCTCTGCCACTGCTTGCTGGGGACTGGCATCTCTCCCAATGTTGCAACTCCACTTCTGGAGTGAACCAGAAGTGCCATCAGTGTATTGGGGCAAGTGAAACAATAATCTCTGGTGTTGTCCTTGGCAATTCATGGCTTAGGAAGGGGGTAAAAACGTTTTTGGTGGAGAATCTGTTACTTCCAAGGGCAACCATGTTGGTCGGCAGCAGAACAGCTAAATTCGAGTCCTTAAAGACCAACAGGACTAGGGGCATATAAACTCTCCAAACTCTCAAAATCTTATAACCCCCCCCCCCCAATCCTGTTGGTCTCTAAGGTGCTACTAGACTGGAATCAACCTGCTAATGATTTTTGCTTTGAAAATGACATCTTAAATTTAATCAAACTGAACCCCCTTCTTGGTTTCATAAAAATGCAGAATTCAAGTTTCTCTGTCACAGCTTAACCTGAAGAGTTCTCAGAAAGAGGTGGTGTGAACCCAATTATGTTGACAACTATTTAATACCTGGTCATGCTGCTAGAACATTACAAGGGAGCCTTAGGAACGCTCCCTAAATTACCACATTAGGAGTGGATCCTCACATTTGTCCAGCACAGCCTGCCTTCAGAGCAGGAGACCAGCCCAGGGAACTTTCCTAGGGCACATTCACAACACAAAACTTTTGGAACAGGCACTTCTGAGCCTAAAGAAAAAAATTGGGATAGAAATACTCGAAATTAAATAGCATTTTTCATTTTTCCACAGATGAATGTAGGGAGATAATACATTTGCAAGACAAGGACAATAATCTTATAGTGCTATCCTAAGATGGTCTACTCAGAACACAACTCAGACCTATTTAATAGCGCTTACTCCCTGGAAAGTGTTCTTAGGATTGCACTAAGTGCAAAGTTGAAATAATAAATGTTTTGTTTCTTTTTATAGTAGTCTGTACTTTGTTTGTACTTTTGTTTCTTTCTATAGTTGTCTGTACTTATTTATTTATTATTTCAATTTATATACAGCCCTTGCCCCACAAAGTGGGGCTCAGGTTGCTCACGCTGAACCATAGTAGCAATGAGATGGGGCAGGTCGAGCATCATCTCCTTTATCTCTCTTCGCGTCTCCTCTTGTTGGGCTTGCAGCTGGCACTTCACCCATCCCAGCTGGTCATCACCCCCACCGCTATACCTCCCGAAGTCATGGCCACTCTCCTGGCAGGGAAGCTAATCATAGCGGATGATGCCCCTCGGCCAAGGGGTGGTCACCCACAACTCCCAAGTCTCAGTTGAGAAACAGGCCCAGGGTTTCCCTTAATCGAGTCTACCACTCGCACCGGTTGTGGTTGGGGTCTCATCCGTTATAGTGGGGACCTCTTCCGTAGTGGTAACTGGAACATCCCCGCCATCCTCTTCGCTCATGTTGAGGTATGGGGTCGGAGATTATAGGAGTTCTGACATTCTGTCAGAGTCCCACAGCAATGTCTCAACAATGTTCCTTCAGAAGGTTCAAGTTTATTGAGTACAGTAAAGGCAGGTCATCTGTGCATACATTCAGTGTCAGAACTAACCCTAAAGGCGGGAGAGGGGAAGATATACAGGATTCAAAGTGCGGTCCCCTGATGGATTTGAGCCAGTCAGGGAATTAACTGGAGTGCGCCTAAACTAACGGGTTCACATTCCCAGCAAAGCAGCTAGTGAAAGGTACCAAGGTCACAGGCCTGAGCCAAGAGATAAGACACTATTAGAAGAAATGAAAGTTAACATTCTAGCATAAGAAGAAACACATTCAACAGCCTCCTTCTTTCCTCCCACCTGCCATGGCAGCGTAGCTGACACAGTTTAGCCAGGGATCTTGGAGGGTTTTTTGCTTGGTTTGTTTTTGCTTGTTTTGGCCATCTTCTGGGCACGGAGCAGGGGTCACAGGGTGTGTGGGGGGATAGTTGTGAATTTCCTGCATTGTGTTGGGGGGTTGGACTAGATGTGGTCCCTTCCAACTCCATGTTTCTATGATTGGCCTCCTGCATTCTGCACAACTCGCAGTTTCCTGGTTGTCTTCCAGGGCAAACGCTGAGCACCCATATCTGTTGCTTATGGTCCCAGCTCATTTGTTTTATCCCCTTTTTACACCCAAATTGTGTCACTCTAAGGAAATAGAAAACGTCTTACAAATAAAGCGCACAGGTTTTAGTTTGGCAGTGGAGAATCCAGCTAAAACCAGGGAAGTTCACATTGAAATGGTGGGACATTATTTCAAGTTCTAGCTGAAGCATGTTGATGTTTGTTGTCCCCTTGAATTTAACATTCTTTTTTTTTTACCCCTCCCCTTTCTCCTTCCGTAGGAATTTCCCCTGGCGGTCACCAGAGGGCCTCACTGCCACTGTGGCTTCCCTACAGTTCATTTCCCACTGCACAGCAGCTCAGACAGGTCCCTCTGCAGAAGGCTGCAGAACATGAGCACCAAGGCTGAAATGCCCAGGGGGGAGGACTATGGCCTTGTCTATCAAACGCCAGTCCAAGGTAAGATGCACACACACACACCCATTCCCATATTACAAGTTTATCCTTATTATCCTTCCATTTGTATACCGCTCACCCCCTGAGGGCTTGATCGGTTTACATATTTAATCAGTACAAGTTCTAACCTAGGGCCACATACAAGGGGGGGGGGGTGACTAACCTACCAGGCACCCTTTGTAGTGAGTTGTTTTTCTGTTGTCTGCGGGCGATGTCCTCCTGGCGCTGGTCTTGATTTACGACTTCCTGGCTGTTGTGACACCTTCGAATCTGGGCCGAGCACACGTCCACGCATGCTCGCTGTCGGCCTCTGTCCATCAGGCTCCGGCCGGTCGCGTCATCCCACCTCTGTGTCTGTTGACCCAGCCTCCTCTCACTCGCCAGCCTCCGCCATGCTTCTCCGCTGCCGCCACTCGTCGCTCGCTCATGCCGCCGCCGCTGCTACATCACAAGGGACGGGTGCCCCCCCGCTCTAAGAGCAGATACCCAATTTGTCTATTTGCCCTTTAACAGGCTTTCGAGCCGCTGGGTGGGCGGGAGCTGGGACATAGGGCCGGAAGCTCACTCCAGCCGCGGTGGGGTTCGAACAGCCAAAGCTTCTCGGCCAGATGTAATGCAGGGTTCACTTACTGCCTGCACCACCACTCCCTGGCAGTTCAGTTGTAAGGTACCTTTTGCCCACCATAATAATCAGGGAGCAAAAGATTAGCTCTTCTATCTGATGTTTGACATATTTTATAATTCAAATTCTCTGTAAACTTGTCTTGGGGTATTTTGCTTTTCTTTTATGCCAATAAAGGGATTTGGATTTGGATATGAAAGTTAGCTTTCTCCAAACTGGCTGGTGTTGAGAACTGATTTAACCAGGAATCTGACAGTTTGTTAGAACTCTCCTGCACCACCAACGTGATGAGCAAAGAGGATGGGGAAATCCCTACAACTGCAGCGGACAGCACCGCACTAGAGCAACAGACCATGGGAGTGACAGTTGCAGAGCCCAATGACGGTTGCGGAGCCCAAAGGAGCTGAGGGTGGGGCACGGACCTGAGACTCATGGGCACCTCTCCCCTCCTGGGCTGAGCCCATCTGGCTGTTGACTCCCAACCCGAGATCCAATAGATTTGCAGGTGACAGCGCCCGATGGCGCTACGGGTGCTTGGTCCAGGAGGAACCAGAGCGCATCTGTGCTGTGGAGGACACTGAAGGTGAACGTCCCCGTAGGCAGTTCAGGGGGGAGGCTGAAGAGATAAGAAGAGAGATGCAAAACATAATGCTGGACATACCCGACATCATCATTGAGGCAATTCAGCAAGAGTTCCGGAATTGTGAATGGGCCCCTGATGGAACTGGGAGGGCACTGCCAGCCCCTCTGCAAGTACCCCCACTTCCTCCCCCAGCAACTCCGGGTGTTGCTGCTGGTCTGGCTGGGCCGAACAGATCACCTGCGCCCCCAGAAGCTCCGGAGCGGCCCCGCGATGCCCTGAAACTGACATTTGATGGCACTCCAGAGAAGCTGGCATTTTTCCTGTTGCAGGTGCACAAGTTCTTACACGATTGGGGCCACATTTTCACCACGAATGAGCACCATGTGGATATTATCGGGTCACGCCTCTGGGACCAGGTGGCCGACTGGTTCGTGGGCCTCCACAACATCCAGGGACTGGAACTCTGAGATGTAGTTGCCTTTATGTGGGCCCTCCGATGCCAATACGAAGACCGCCTGGAGTTAGAAAGAGCGTGCCCCCACTTGAGAGGTCTGCACCGGGGGAGCCACTTAGTGTGGGAGTACTCCGATGAATTAAAAACATATGCGCGAAGCTCCAGGGGTGGCCTGAAGAGGTCCTCATTGAATTTTATCAGGCCAGGCTGAAACACGCAATTCTAGATTGGGCAGTGGCCCAGGGCAACCTGCTGACATTGAACGGGTGGATCCAGGTGGCCTGTGAGGTGGAGAACTGCTCCAACCTATTGTGGATGTACCGGCTCCATGTCCCCGCAAGGGTGACAGTGATGGTGGTGGAGACAGCGACAGAACAACGAGGGGTAAGAACCAAGATGAGAGAAGCTATCAGAGACCAATGAATGCATCAGGGCCTATGCCTGAGATGTGGAGCCTCGGGGCACTTCAAAGCAAGCTGCCCCCTTGACAAGAACCCCAGAGATGGGAAGATGAATGAATGCAAGACTTCTGAGAAGAAACCTAAGCCACAAGAAGCTCAGATGAAACATCCCAAGTCGCTTTAAGCAGGAGAGCAATGAAAGCCTATTCGAATTGGCCCAGGGGGGAGTTAAAGGCAGTGTTGTGCTCATCCCCCTCTTTAATGCACACTCGGAAGTAGGCATTTCGGAGGTCTAGTTTGGAAAAGATTTTCCCTTTAGATGCTTCAGACAATAAGTTTTTAATGAGTGGCATGGGGAAAGCATTGGTAGATGACACCGCATTCAAACTTTGATAATCAGTGCACAACTGCAACCCCCTGTCCTTCTATTTCCGTAATAGCACCAGAGTGGCAAATGGGGAGGAAGCCGGTCTGATGGACCCTCTGGCTAAATTCTTGTCAATAAATTTATGGAGTTCATCATTCTCAGCCGGGCCCATCGTATAAATCCTGCCCATGGGTAATTTATGCCCGGCAATAACTTAATGCTACAGTCTGAAAGTCTATGGGGTGGGAGTTCACTTCTTCTTCTTCAAATACTTTAGCTAAGTCTTGATATTCTGGGGAAATGGAAACCAATTTTTCTCACACTAGGCACGCCTGAGGGGTTTCAGGCTCAGGTTTGGGGCCCCACTGTGGGTCCCAGGTGTGCGTTTTACACCACGGGGAGATGAATAGTACTTTCCCCTCATCCCAAAGAATGTAGGGATCATGGCTGTGTAGCCAGGGGCTTCCCAGCAGTAGCGGGAACTGCACCACCTGGGTGATCATGAATGAACAATCTTCCGAGTGATCCCCCCCCCCCAATCGTAATGGCACAGTCTCGAATTGACACGGTTCTTTCATTGAGGATCTGGGTGAATATTAAAGGCTCCGGCAACCACACCACCACGGCTTCTTTCCCGGAGACCAGGGATGGATTAATAAGGTCCCTCCCACACCCCAAGTAAATGAGGCTTTTTACCCTGATATGGGTCTCCATGTTCAGAGTCAAGAGAGTTACAATCATGAAAAAAGGGGGAGGGTAGCTGCTCACCACATTAGGAGCCTCCAGGATTGGGCCCTGCTGCTCCGCGTGGCTTACAGCAGACCCTGCCCGTTTCCCGCTGGCTCGGTGTCCTCCTCCTCATTGGTGTCATCCTCAACTTCGGGCAGGGCCACCAGGAGAGCCTTGGCAAATTTCGGCTTGCCCGATGATTTCTTCACGGGAGTCCCCCCGCACGTCTTGGGCGGCTCGGGTTTCCCCGGTTTCCCCTGGCCCAATCCACTGCAGTCAGTGGTGAAGTGTCCCCGATCCCCACACCGGAGGTACAACCCCTGCTTTAAGTGTTGGACTTGGAGTGTTTCGGGTGGTCTCACCTGTTTCCCCTTCTGCATCGGGACCAGGGTTTTTTCCCCTCCAGCTACTGCAATATCCAAGTGCAAGGTGTTCAGGCAGCCTTCTGTGCTCTCTGCCTCCTGCATCCACGCTGAAACCGATACCGGGTCCACGGAGCGGAAAACTGTTTTGCAGATTTTGGGGTTCAGCCCTACACGGTACAGCTCTGCCAGGACTTGGTCCGGCCAATTACGGAATTTGGCGGCATGGAGTTTAAAGACGGAGAAATATTTCCTCACCGAGCACTTGCCTTGTTTCAGGTTGCGGAAGAATGTTCTGGCCTTTGGGCCGGCATTCTGGTTCTTGAACTGAGCACACAATGCCCACAGAAAAGCGTCTACACTAATCAACTTCGGGGCCCATGAGTTGTGGAGGCCCACATATCATGTTGCTTCCACTCTACACAACCAAGCCACAATCACATCTACAGAGCTGCTGTGATCCGGGAACAGGTGGCCCCACTTCT
Organism: Gekko japonicus; assembly: GCF_001447785.1. Classification (NCBI taxonomy): domain Eukaryota; kingdom Metazoa; phylum Chordata; class Lepidosauria; order Squamata; family Gekkonidae; genus Gekko; species Gekko japonicus. Next base: position 321,287 of record NW_015169233.1, on the reverse strand, counting down.
CCACAATTTCACTATTCTGACTATAAAGTAAGACAAATCCTCCGGGTCTCTGGCAAACGTTGCCTTGATCAGGTCTTTGGGATGGTGGAGGACCTGGCCCCTGGGGCTTCCCGGTCGGGGCACTGGTGTGGGGGCACCCCCATTGGGGCTGGGTACCAGAGACCCTGGGGCCACCAGATGGCCTGGTACCGGCTGTGCTGGTGGTACTTGAGGTGGTCCCTGGGGGAGGGGAGGGCCAGAGCCTGTTGCTGTGCTTCCCAATCGGCTCGTAGCACCCAGATTACCATAACCAGGATGGCCAGGATCACCTCCTCGAAGTCTTGCACCATTTGGCGCTGAGCCTGTTCCACCTCTACCATCCGCTCGGCCAGACTGAGCTCTTCCTCCTCTGGAGACCAGTGTCCACGGCGCTCTTTCGTGTGGCCCGTCACCCATGCTTGGGTTGCCACTTCCGATGTCACCCCATAGAAACTTGACTCGCTCATCAGCCCGGCATCGCACTGGCTGTCTCTCCGAGGGACCTTGGTAAGGACATAGGTTTCCTCCATCGAATCCGGGTTCAGCTGGCCCCACCGTAAGGCCTCGGGTTGGTACAGCTGACCTTCCGGCTGCTGTGGGCCCTTTGGTGTAAAAAAGATGTGGGCTGACGACGACTTCGGGATCATCCCGATGCCCACGGTCGTTATTGGGGTCATCTGAGGTGGGGTAGTTGTCACCAATACCTTGGACTGGGTAGTAGGGGTCTCCCCCCCATCAGTGTGGGTACAGTTTTGTCCTCTTCCTTGCTCATCTTGACGTGAGAGGTGCGAACAATAAGGACGATAGGATTCCTAACAGAATGTCAGGACACACAGCCAAACAACGGAGCACACACTTCCAAGAAAGGTTTTGCTTTATTGTTAGTACTATGGTTGCAGTAACATGGTCACTGTTAGGAAGGTCGAGCAAGGAACAAGCATACAATGTTATAGCAGATTTAAGAGGTTCCCCCCCCCACCTGTGAGCAAATCGCCCCTTTTCCCGTGGGCAGGCATATCTTTGTCAGGAGATCTACAAGTTCACATTTGAGTTCTTTCAGAACTCTCGGATGTATGCCAAACGTCTTCACCCAAACGAAACTAGTTTCACGGTTAATTGAAGTGGAGACACTACACAGGCAGGAGTACAAGGTCAGAGATAACAAGGGGAGAAGCAAGAGGGAAGTAATGTGGCACCAACTTGTACACAGGTCAGGCAGGCTAACTGTAGGCCCATAAGCAATATGGCAACATAGCTGACAGAGAGGAGGCTCCTCTCTTCGTCTCTTTGAAGTGCCTGGGGCTTGTCACCTTCGCAATGCCAAATGTCCTGGCTTCTCAAATGTCTGTGCTCTTGTTTCCTTGCTATGTAAGGAAGGGGGGGGGAGCTGACAGTTATTTCTGATGGGCAAATGCCGGGGGGTGATTGGGTCCTGATTGTTAGTGCTTTTACTTGAATTCCCTATATCTCTAGCCTTCGTGCGTTTAACTTCAGTTCTAACAGCAGATGTGTCCAGGATGGTCTCTATCAACTGTCTGAATAAAGTTAGCTTTCTACAAACTGGCTGGTGTTGAGAACTGATTTAACCAGGAATCTGACACTGGCCCAAGGTCACCCAGCTGGGGATGGGCATAAACCGGGACAATGCAGTTCAGTTTGGTTCATGATGGACACACCAAAAGTGAGAGTCAGTTTGGTGTAGTGGTTAAGTGCACAGACTCTAATCTGAGAGAACCAGATTTGATTCCCCACTCCTCCACTTGCAGCTGCTGGATGACCCTGGGCAAGCCATAGTTCTTTCAGAGCATTTCTTTCAAGGGCAGTTCTTGAAAGAGCTCTCTCAGCCCCACCTACCTCACAGGGTGTCTGTTGTGGGGAGGGGAAGGGGAAGGAGTCTGTAAGCCACCCTGTGACTCTGAGTGAAAGGTGGGGTATAAATCCAATCTCTTTTCCTTCCTCTTCTTCTTCTTCAAAATGGCCTCATACCAACTGAACCAGTTTGGCAAGTTTGTAAAGCGGCAGAATGGTCCTTTAGCATGACAGAGACTTCTCCAAATTCAATTTCACCCTCCACCACTTTCTGGGCAAAACTAACACTTTGGCGGATGCATTGTCCCACCTCCTGCAGCACGACAGTCAACGTGAGGGCATGCTGGACTCTATGTTCACTCCCTCCCAGTTTTGGGGGGGGGCATCCTGACTTGCAGCCAAGTGAAAGCCTCGCCCCCAGGGGATGGGGACTCTTGGGAGGTGAAGTTCGCCGCTGCCCTCTCAGACACTGATCAAAAAGAACTGGAAGGGGAGGGGGAGTTGGAGGAATGGGCTAATGGCTGCTGGTACTACGGTCACAAGCTGTTCATACCATCAGCCTTGCATGGTGATGTCATGTTGACGGTGCATGGCAGCAAGCTGGCGAGGCACCTGGGATTTGTGAAGTCTTTGCATCTGTTGCAACACCAGTTCTGGTGACCCGGTATGAGAAAGGATCTCTCACTGTTTGTACAGACTTGCCAGACATGCATCATGTGTAAACCACATCCCGGAAAACCACCTGGACTATTGCGGCCGCTGCCCATGCCCAGCACGCCGTGGGAGGTTATATCCATGGATGTTATCACCAATTTCCCCCCCCCCCCCAGCCAGGGGGAAACAGTTATATGGGTGGGGGTCGATTTATTTTCCAAGCAAGCCCATTTCATCCCATTTAAGTCCCTGCCTACAGCCCACCTCCTAGCCAAGGCGTTCCTTCAGAAGGTGTTCTGGCTGCATACCTTGCCCCGCAAGATAATCTCCGACTGGGGGTTGCAGTTCGTTTCTAAGTTTTGGGGGGAACTGATGCACCTGTTGGGGGTGGAACGGGGCCTGAGTAGTGCTTATCACCCAGAGACTGATGGCCAAATGGAGCAAGTCAATCAAACCTTTAAACAATACCTACGGTGCTTCACAAACCTTCAACAGGATGACTGGGAGGGTCTTCTTCCCTTCACAGAATTTTGTTATAACAACGCATGTCATTCCTCCATGCGAGTTTCCCCATTTATGGCTGCCTATGGTTATGAAGCTCCACCTCTCCCCTTCCTGACTGATACGGTCCTACTGGAGGGGGATGTAGGGGACTGGTGTAGGGGGTTGCAAGAAGCGTGGCTGGTCCTGTGCAAGACTTTGGAGGGGGCTAAGGAAGCGTACAAAGCTCAAGCTTTTCGATACATTTGTTCAGAGGGCTGGGACTCTGTCTATGTCTCCACTAAGAATATCAGGGGGCTTCAATCTAACCGTAAACTGGGATGGAAGTTTATTGGTCCTTTTCAGGTCAGGTGCAAGATAAATGATGTGACTGTTGAATTTATATTGCCAAAGAATTTAAAGCATTTGCACCCCGTTTTCCATTTCAGGCTCCTAAAATGGGATCCTGGCCCAAACGCTTGGAGACCCCAACAAGCACAGCCGCCCCCCCCCCAAATGTTCACAGCGAACCACATTTCGAAGTTGCTGATAAGCAGAACAAGTTGTTTTATTTGGTGGAATGGGTTGACTTTGGGCTGCAACACAGAGTGGGTGGAGGTGGGTCACATCAGGGCCCCTCGTTTGCTGCGGAGGTTCCATCGTCATTTATCAGATAAACCTGGGGGGGGCCATGTTGCTGGAATGTGTGGAGGGGGAAACCATCTTGCTCTGCCTGCCATGCAGAGTTTCACTGTCTGGGTATTATCTACTATCTTGACCTTGGGATGTTTCAGCTGCTGTTGGCTTTAGCTGGGAACCAATGGCTTTCCCTGCGTGCGCGAACTTTGCTTATTGGCTTCAGCTTGTAAGGGGTGCGTGTGTTTGATCCCAGTATAATTCAGGGTGTCATACTGTTCTCCATTCCTGACACAAGCATTACGCGTGTCATAGTCCTGGTGTACCAATAAACAGAATTCTTCTTATGAAGCACTGTGTTGTGTGTCCTGACTATCAAACCAGGTCAATCTGTGTAGTAAGGTCTGGAAGTCAGAGAGTCATCCACAAGCAGGTTCAGGGGTTACAAGAAAGGGAGAGTCAAGGAATGGTTGCTTGTTGCTTCCATGTCTAACAGCCTTCCTTGCTGCTTTTTATAGCCATATGCTTAAGGGTACTGTTTGTAGCCATCTGCTCAGGAGTAATCCTGCAGCTACTAATCTTTGCTATCAACAAGCAGCTGGCATTGGGACAGGAGGTGTGCACTTTGTCATCTTTCCTGTAGCTCTGCTCTTAACCACCATTTGTGGCACTCCAAAGGTGTGGGTGTTACTGAAGGGCTGAAAACGACCAAGTTTCACCTGTTGAATCAGGGCTGGAGGGTGCCAGTGCATCTGGAACAGCTGTTGGCTGTGAACCCTGACAACTTGTAGCTCATCTTCCTGCTTGCTGACTCAGTGCTGGCTATGCAGGGCTCCTCTTCTCCTGAGGAGTCCTCTTCTATTTGGTGTAGTGGTTAGGAGCGTGGATTCTAATCTGGGAGAGCCGGATTGGACCCTGTCAAAGAGATGTGCGGGAGAGCAGTTGCCCATCCTGCAGCATCACCCCAGCTCCTCTCATTTACTCCTGAGTCCCTTGTCCCCCCAGAAGCAGCACTGCAGGTGCATTTTGGGAGGAGGGAGTTAAGCACTCCACACTTTCACATTGCTGACTTGTTTGTAATTAAAGAATGAGCAGTGTTTTGAATGTAATTTATTTATTGATTTCATTGCACTTATATCTTGCTCTATCCCACAATGGGTTCAGGGCAGCTCACAAAATGAATAAGATACAATGAATATGTAATTAAAAACCCAGTTAAATAAAACAAGGATAGCAGCTAAGAAACATACATTACTCCAGAGCCGTCCACTATGCCTCCTGTTAGACGTCAGCAGGATAGTAGGCAGCGATAGGCTTACTGTGGGCAGGGGAGGCTGAGATTGTAGAAAAATCGGCCACCTCAACCAAAGGCCTGGCAAAACAGCTCCATTTAGCAGGCCCTGCAGAACTGTTACAGGCCCTGCAGGGTCCTGGGGCAGAAAAGGCCCCGGCCCTGGTTGAGGCTAAGCGGACGTCTTTCAGGCCAGGAGCTACCAGTAGAAGTTGGTCTGCAGAGTGCAAGGCTCTCCGGGGCATATATGGGGAGAGATGCTCCTGAAAGTGTGCTGGTCCAGTTGGTACAATTCATCATCCCATCAGCTAGGTTCAGAACCTTGGTCTTCCAATTCAGACTGAGAAGTTGCAAAAACTACAATTCCCATCAACCTGGCAGGAATTTGCACCTTTCTCCCCAATGGAGACCCAAAGTGGCTTACTTCAATCTCCTCTCTGCCATTTTATCCTCACAACAACCCTGTGAGGTAGGTTAGGCTGACAAAGTGTGACTCATCCAGGGTCTCCCAATGAGCTTCCATGGCACAAGTGGGGATCTGAACCTTGGTTTCCCAGATCTGAGTCTGACGCTGTTAATGAGGAGTCCACCACACTGGCCAGAATGATTGGGAAGAATAATTTGCATTAGAAAGAGGCCAGCTGTGTATCTGAGGAGCTAGCTGCCCTCCCCCCCCCCCGGTAGGTCAGGACTGGGCTGGTGAAAGGGACACCACTGCTGACACATGCCACCTGCACTTCAAAAGTGTCCCCAATGCCTGCAGATGTCCACTGAGCATCTTCAGCTGTTTGACAGGATGCTTGCATATAAAGAGTCTGAGTTTCCCCCCATCACTACTGGTGTGATTGGAGTCCCCCACCCCTTTTTACACATCTGCCCAGTTATCAAGCACCTTGAGTCCAGTTTGGATTATCCTGTTCCTTCCTTTCCATTTTTGTGCAGTCCGCAGGGGCATCCTTAGTGATTCTAGGGCCCTGGCAGTAGTCCATAATTGGCTCCCAGAATTGTTGCTACCCTTCCATCACCACCACCCCACAAGCCTCCACTGCCAGGGCCAAGCCGTAGGCCCTGTGAGCAGGCCCGTAGTGATGATGGAGCCCCCTGGGGCCTGGGTGCCAGTAAACTGCCATTTGCATTCTGTGTATGCTCTGTGTAACCTGCCTGCTGTATGATGGGGGGGGGGTTATCTCTGTTGCTCTGTTCTCATCCTCCCTGGGCGCTTTATCTCTTGTTTTGACCTTGGCATGCTTTTGCTGCCTTTGTAGTAAGTAAGACTGTGAGAACCATTGATGGGGCCGTTCCCAATCTGGCTGGTGTGAACCAAACGGCTGAAAGGCTTTCCCCCGCCTTGGTTTTCTCCCACTTGAATTTCTGCTGAGCACAAACTGTATTCATTGGCTTAACCTTTTTTTTTGAACTGTCTATATCTGTACCTGCTTGGCTTTGAATTTCATTCCTGACAATGACCATGAAAGTGTATCAATAGTGACTTGTATTAAAGCAACCTATTCTTATGAATCGTTGTGGACTGCAACTGCTCTGTTGAACCTGACACCGGGCCCCCAACTTACTGTGAGCCCCCCCAACTTCTCAGACCCCCCCTGCTGTGAGCAACAGGCCAGCCAGAGATTGTAAGGGTTGGCCACTGACCCCGACCACATCTTTGTGGCTGCAGCGGGTGCTCAACTGGCTGCTCACTCAGCTGCCTCCGGGTGAGGAGGAGGAGGAGGCCTGGCAGCCCTAAGACTGAGACGTGCTGGGGAGGGGAGGGCCAGGCAAGCGAGTGCCACAGACAGGGAGGAGCAGCAGCTTGACCCAGGGGAGGGCGAGTCAGCAAGTGAGCCTGGCCTGCCACTGACGGGGAATGGGTCTATCTGTGCACATCCCTGAGAAAGTACCCAGGCTGAGCTCTGTGATATTGCAAAGTTCAGGCCCATGAAGGGGGGCTTGCAAAAGTTTTCTCTCTTTTTTTGTGGGGGGGAAGAGCAACCGAGGGGCCCTAGGCGTCTCTCTCAGGTGTCGGCTCTCTGAGTGGGCGAGTGCACCGCCGCACTTCTCCACGGCCTTGCCTTTCTTTGCTGCCTGCCTTCCCCACCTGGCCCCTGTAAAAGAAAAGGGGGCGAGGCTTGAAGTGGGGTTAACTGAATTAAAGGTAATTCAATCAACTTTAATTAAGTTCCCCCTAAGGAATGTAAATGCCCCCTGGCAAAGGACATCCTGGCTACAGGCCTGCCTGTGAGGCAGGCAGGAGCCACGGCCAGAAGGGGCTGCCTGAGCCTCGGCCGGAGTGGGCCCAAGCGGTGGCGGTAGCTGAGAGGGTTTCCTGAGCTCGGGATGGCCGTGGAGACCCACGCGGCTGCTGCTGCTGCTGCTGCTTTGTCCTCCTCCCTCCGTCGGGGCAGGGCTGCAGGTGGCCAGAGCCCCTCAGAACGGGGCCTGGGGCAGTGGCCTTTGTTGCCCATCGGCTGAGATAGCTCCGGGCAGTGGGGAAGAGCGACTGACCCGGGTGCATTGTCCCCTGCCCCCCTCTCTCGACATCCGTTAATGAACACAACACTTGAAGAGTGTTATATGCACAAGTTGAAAAGCTGGTTCATGAACTGTGTGTGGGGGGGAGGACAGAACGCAAGGTAGGAGAACAACACATATTGGACTTTATGTATGTGTGGCCTCTTGAAGCTTTAGTGCAATGAATGAGCATCCAGTGGTGCTGGAGGTGGAACAGTCATACCTAGTGGGTAGGGTGGGAAAACATGATCTCACCCCTCTGCTGTTACGTGCAGGTTAGTGTCCTGTGATTCTTCTCAATGCATGTATGTATTTAGCCTACACTCAATTAGGATTGAACAGTGCTGAGCAACCTGATACTTTAGTATTCAGTATGATTAAAATTACTGTGTTAATGAAATAGCAACTATACTTGGTTACAGACACCCGATGTACTGACCGGAAGTTTCTCCCTACAAAATCCAAAGCATTTGTTGCTCTTTCAAGTTTCCCTGGAGCCGGAAACACCTGGGCACGCCACCTAATAGAACATGCTACAGGATTCTACACGGGAAGCTACTACTTTGACGGGACTCTGTATAATAAAGGTACTGTGCTGATTGATCCGGTTTAGTATACAGAAAACGTCCCCAGGTTCTCTTTGGGAAGGAACTGGCAATTGCCAGCCACAGTGGAGAATGACCCCCCCCCCCAAAAAAAACTAAGTAACTATGAAATCTTGTGATCCACAAGATCCTCCCCCTGCAATCTGGCAGCTACAATGACTGTAGTGGCTATTACTCCTTGGCACTGGGAGGAATGTCTCTCTTCCCCTCCTCTCCCTGGTGACTACAATGAATCCTGCTGTTGCAGATCCCAGAAGTATTGGAAATTACAGTTTTCCCAGGGCTCCTATGGGTAATACCCTATGGGTATTAAAAGCCTTTGAGCTCTCAGTACCTGGGACACTGCTGAAGCAATGGTGAGCCAGGTGGATGAAAGGCAGCAGATGCCCCAACACCCACCATGGAAATAGTTGGGTGGGTGGGAGAGAAGAGCCACTATGCTGGCAAAAGGACATGGGAGATCTGGGTTCAAATCCTCACACAACCAGGAAGCTCCTTGAGCACCCTTAGGTGGATCTCTTCCCCCCCCCTCCCCGGCCACCTACCCTTCCTCATAGGGTTGCTCCCAGCATAAAATGGGGTGGGGTGGACCCATGTATGCCACCCAGAGCTGCTGGGAAGGAGGCTTGGATAAGATGTAGTGGATAGATAGAAGTCTCCTGCTGCAGCTTCAACAACAGAGAACAATTCACTGGGTCAAAATACTCACCTGGAGGTTGAGCCTTATGGATCACGGGATGGACAAATGACTGACCTGGACAACACCGCTGCCTTTCCTGATCTGCAGCTCCCACGTGCCTTCCCTGTCCACACAGCCACTACTCAGGCTGGCATTTACAGTTTTGTCTTACGGGGTATAAATTTTCTTTTTCTGAAACGCACTTTTGTAACTAGGGCCATTGATTCCTCTTATTCTCTTTCTCTCTCTCTCTCTCTCTCTCTCAAAAGACTTTCTCTTTCATTTCTAATTGCAATTTCTGCTACATCTCTGTTCACCATCTTGTGACTTCAATCCTTGCAAAGTTGGGGTGTTTTGTTACACACACCCCGGGGGGGGGGCGTGCTCCAGCAGGAGGACTGGGAGGTTTGGGGGAGGCCCTTCCTGCCTCAGAGGGACAGTCTGGACTTTTGCAGAACCTCCCTTCCTGCCCCTCCTCCACTCACATTTCTTTTTCTTTGAACAAAATTTAATTGACCTGAAACAAATTCCAAATTCCTAAAAAGAGGAAAAGAAATGGATTGTTAGATGTCATGGAGAAACTGAGAGTAGGGGAATTAAGAGGATTCTTTTTAAAATGTTATTTTGAAGCTCCCTGGCGAATGTGAAACTGATGAAAATGTTCTTGTGTCTGGTTTGGGAACCGTTATTTCTAAGAGGAAAGTCCCTTAGAAAATAATCTGTATATTGTTATGCGTTCCTTACTTCGTCGTCCCAGGGGCCTTGCCTATTTCCTTTCAGAGCGGGAGTCCATGGTGGTGGGCCAGGGTGGATTGGGCTGATGTGGGCTGATGGTCTGGGGATGCCTCCCACCAGAGCCACCCTACCCAGCAGCGGTGAGGGGGGATCCTCACCCCCTGTGAGGCTCACAACAGCAGCTGCTGTTTGCCAGGGGTGCCGGGAAAGGAGAGTGCACATGGAAGCCACACACCGGCCACTCGGGGGGGGGGGAGGCACCTGGCCTAGCCCAGTGGCACACCACACGGGAGAGAGGGCACTCAGCCTTGCCAAGTCATGCCTCCTGTGGGGAGGAGGGTGCCCAGCCAAGCCTAGCCAATTCCTTCTCTTCTCCTTCCTCTTCTGCCTCCTTTGGGGAGTGAGTCGGGGCCATTCCGTCCACCCCCGTCCACCCTGAGAGTGGCCAGCCTCCTTTCCTAGAGTGGGTCAGTCACAGTTCCAAGTGGGACTTCAAACAAACGACTGGCACAGGCTTTCTTGTAACAGTGGAAATACTCAGATGCCTCCTCCCAAGCCATATGACCATCAGTGGCATCTCATGCAGAGCAACCTCCTTCTAAGCCTGCAGAGATCAGTTGATTTAGAAGGGCAAAACTCTGTTCAGGATGGCACCGTGTGGGCAGGACAGCCCAATCTCATGCATCTTTACTCAGCAAGGTTTATTCCCAAGTAAGTGGTTCACAGGACTGCAGACATCAGGTGTGCAAATTGCTTATCTGTTTATTTATGTACAGCCTACCTTTCTTGCTCAGATTCACAATGAATTACAAAACTTGAAAACAATTCAATAAAAACAGCAGAAGTCAAAATAACAGACAGTGCAAAAACCAGATTACAGAAGTTAGAAAATATTGCAGTAAGAGCAAGATTATAAAATCATAGAGTCGAGCCTTGACCTGGATAGCCCAGGAGGCAAGCCCGATCTTGTCAGATCTCAGAAGCTAAGCAGGGCCCATCCTGGCAAGTATTTGAATGGGGGCAGAAACAGGTTATCAAGCCATAGTGGAGTCACATAGGCTTCTGCAGTCAGATAGCACAGCTGCTAATCCTGCACCAAGTCCACAAAAAGAGCAGCTACACCCCAAGGATGTTACAATCTCAGCCAACTCAGCTCTCTCTCTGACTCTCTACATTCAAGCCATGAATTGCTTTTAGCTCTCTCTCTGTCTCTGTCTCTGTCTCTCTCTCTCTCTCTCTCTCTGCCTCTAAGGGTGCTGCATTAGAAAGCTGGATTCCAGGTCATCAATGAGGGGAAAGGTTCACTGTTGTTAAGAAGCATTAATGTCATTTTGTCAAGGCCAATGTTTACTACCCATCAGATCACATTTAGCCAAAATGAAAGCCTAAGATTGTAACAATGTACATGTTTAATTAAAAACACAGGTTTTAAAGGAGAGAAGGATCACTGGAGAAGCAGGAGGACTATTTGTGTCAAAACACACGAGAGTGGCAGAAGGGAAATTGAGATGTTTGACTCGGCCATCTTGCTGATACGGAATCCCTACAAGTCGCTTGTGGCAGAATTTAATCGGAAATGTGCCGGCCACCTTGGATATGCTACAGACCGGAACTGGAAAAGCAAAGGTAAAAAGATGTAGGATTTATCTTTTTCCCTCAAGTCATGGAATAAAAAAGGTCTTAGAAATATGAAAATGGCAGAGGCCACTCCCATCCCAGTATTTCTTAACTGTCAAATTGCCCTCCCCAAAGTCACAGCCCTTTTCCTGGACATCAAGAAGGGGATCCCAACTCTGGCCACTTGGGGCTGTGAAGGGGACTTCCAGGATTTGCCCAGCTTCGTCAAGGGGAGGCGGCAGAGGTCCTCGTTAGGGGTGTGCAAAAACAAAAAAATTCAGCCCATGCGGATTTGGCCGAATTGGGCAGAATCAATTTCGGCTGGCAGTAAGACTCCCGCATGTTACTTTCGTCAGTACGAGCCGATTCGGGAGTCTTTCGGCCAGCCGAATCTCAATTTCAGTCCCATTATATCCTATGGGCCATTGAAGTCAATGGTGAAAATGTAGGGTATATTCTGGGGGTTGGAGGGGAAGGGGCTTGCGGGAGAGACTCCAAACTCACAGGGTAGCTGTTGGAGCCTCTCCCCAAGTTACTTTTTCCCACCCTAGAGAACAATGGAGGGGATAGGGGCAACCTGTTTGGGGGCCCGTTGAATTGGACCCCCTGGTCCAATGTTCTTCAAACTTGGTTGGTATCTTGGGGAGAGGTTCCAGCAGCTACCCTGCAGGTTTGGAGCCTCTCCCTCAAACCCCCTCCCCTCTAGCCCCAGAATATACCCTACATTTTCGCCATTGACTTCAATGGCCCATAGGATATAATGGGGCTGAAATTGCTGCCGAAATTCGGTGGCAATTCGGTGGCAAGCCGCTTCAGATCGGAGAATCTGAATCAGCCTGCAGCAGCCCGAAAGGGGTCTGAATGGGCCATTTTCGGGGGTGCATTTGGTTCGGACAAACCGAATGCACATCCCTAGTCCTCGTCCTTCTCCTGGCAACCCAGCGTGACATCCGTGTCATTCCAAAAGCTACATTTCCCCTCAACACCATCAAAATGTCAAATTTGGCTCCTAGTGACATAATACCATTCTCAACATAACTCCTGATTGGTTGAGATGACGTTGTGAAGGAAAAAAAGACCCAGCATGAGACAAAACTTGGTGCTGAAACACGAGCCTAGCAGAATGGTGGACAACAGGCAAACAAATACAAAAGCATAAGTATTTAGGAACTTTGGGGAATATTACAGAACCCCCCCCCCAACAAAAAAAAACCTTTTCAAAGTATGATTTTGAATTTCTCATCCCTGATATTATTTGAAAATTATCAATTTCATTTCTTCCTTGCATAATTTGAACTCACAATTCTTTACTTTTATCATATTTTTGTTTGGTGTAGTGATTAAGTGTAGTGGTTAAGTGCACGGACTCTAATCTGGGAGAACCGGGTTTGATTCTCCACTTCTCCACTTGCAGCTGCTGGATGACCTTGGGCAAGCCATAGTTCTGTCAGAGCTGTCCTTGAAAGGACAGTTCTCAAAAGCGCTCTCTCAGCCCCACCTACCTCACAGGGTGTCTATTGTGGGGAGAGAAAGGAGTTTGTAAGCCGCTCTGAGACCCCTTTGGGTAGTGAAGGGTGGGGTATAAGTCCAACCTCTTCTCTTCTACTAATCTGGGAGAACCGGGTTTGATACCCTACTCCTCCACATGCAGCTGCTGGTGTGACCTTGGGTCAGTCATAAGTTCTCTGAGAGCTGTTCTCTCAAGGGCAGTTCCCAAAAGAACTCTCTCAGCCCCACCTACCTCACAGGGTGTCTGTCGTGGGTAGGGGAAGAGAATGGAGTTTGTAAGCCGCTCTGAGACTCCAAGTGAAGGGAGGAGTATAAATCCAATCTCTTCTTCTTCTCTCTTCTTCCATGACACTGAATTTTCCCCATTTATGTCTCAATACTATTTGTGGGGTTATACATAATGTGTGTGTATATATAATGGGATAAAATGGGGTATTTTGTACAGATAAACTGCATATTAAGCATAAAAGTAAAGGTAAAGGTTCCCTTGCTCAAAAGCCAGTCAAATCCGACTCTAGGGTTGCGGTGCTCATCTCCATTTCAAAGCCAAAGAGCCAGCACTGTCTGAAGACATTTCCGTGGTCATGTGGCTGGCATGACTAAACACCAAGGCACACGGAACACATATATCATATATCATATCATATATACATCATGCATATACAAAATAAACAAACCTACAGACTCAGGTAAATGGAGAACTGTAACTTGACAAACAAACCAACAAACTTGTAAACACACATAAAAAGACACAAGATACAAAGCATTCACTCAGCCAATCCTTTCAATGAAACCCATTTTTAATTCCTTAGCCACTTGTCCGTACATTATTTTCAAAAGTGTTACAACAAAATAATAACATCAGTAAAATTATTCATTCAATAAGAACAGCAGATAAAATCAGATGAAAAGTGAGTTCAAATATAAACTATTAGACCGGCATATGATAGTGCAGTAGTCAGGGGGGTTTTTGTAGAAAAAGCCCAGCAGGAACTCATTAGCATAATAGGTCACACCCAACAGCAGAAACCCATTGGCATATTAGGCCACACCCCTGGCAGCACAGCTCATTAGCTTATTAGGCCACAACCCCATGTTAGCAGGAGTGTGGTCATCCAGCCACACCCACCTTTTGCTCCTTATTCTGTTTACCTTGTTTGTTGTCAAAACCCAGGGCTTTTTTTGTAGCAGGAACTCCTTTGCATGTTAGGCCACACACCTCTAAGGTAGCCAATCCTAATGAGTTGCTGCTTTGGGTGTGGCCTATTATGCTAATGAGTTCCTGCTGGGTGTGGCCAACTCAGGAGCCAGCCGGAACTCCGTTCCTGTGCATTCCGGCCCAAAAATAGCCCTGGCAGTAGGTAATATTAAATAGTGAGTAAAAATTAGACTGCTGATGAAGCAAGTTTTTCCACCAAGGACCCTAACAAAAACACCAACAGAGGACACCAATAGAATGTCCCCCCCCCCACACACAAATGTTTTCACCTGAAAACAGGCAGCTGTCTATGGAGATAGCCCCCTGAAAAAACTGTCTCTTTAGTCCTTCCTTCCAGATGACAAGACAAGACTAAGTCTTCTTTTTTTGCCCCATACAGAGTGGCCAGATTTTGTAAACAGCTATGCTTCGTGGTGGGCTTCTCACGTCCTCGACTGGCTGAAGTACGGGAAACATATCCTTGTTGTTCACTATGAAGACTTGAAACAGAACCTCGTGTCCCAGCTTCAAAAAATGGTAGCCTTTCTGAACATCAGTGTGACTGAGGACCGGCTGCTCTGTGTGGAAAACAACCGCGACGGGAATTTCAAGCGGTCGGGTGCCAGGCAGAAAAGATTTGAACCATTCACAAAGGAAATGAAAGACTTGATAAATAAATATATTGTGATTGTGGACAAAGCTCTAAGGGACAGAAACTTTACTGGCCTGCCAAAAGAATATTTACCCAGATGATGGTCCATTGCAGGCAACCTACTTTTTCAAAAATCATAAGAATTAAAAAAAGGTCAGAGTTTTATAGCCGTAAAAAAAAAAGTCTGCTGATGAATGCAAATTCTCGACTCTTGGATGCTCTTCAGGGGTACACTAAGTGCTATGAACAGCAAGCAGAGAAGGATGGAAACTGGGTTATAAACCAAGGCAAAAGCTATTAGCATCTGCCTGTGTGTTGTCTCCTTCTCTATAAATGACTACAAATGGTAACACTTGTGTGCACTGCTAATTCCAGGACTCAACAAAAGACCCCTTGGTCTCATCCCAACTGCAGACTAGCAATCTTTTATCAAGAATATCTAGAGATTTTCTAGCAGTTTTGACAATTCAGATGTGTACATTTTCCCTGTTTTTTGTTTGTTTGTTTAAAACTCAGCCTGATAAATACTTTTAGCTAATCATTTAAAATGGCAAATAATTGGTTTCTTTGTCTTTTTCCTTCACTACCCCCCCCCCATATTTATCCTTAAATTCTATACTTGGGATATATCAAGACGGTTGTAATTTGAGGAGCTGTGTTTGTCTTTTAACTCTAACATTACTGACTCAGAGCAGGGGAACTTCCCCTAGTTTTAATTTGTTTCCCCAAAAAATAAATGTATAGTCTCTTAATTTGGGTGAATTTGACTTTTAACATCCCCAGAAGCCGATGTGTTTAGATGTAGGGATTTATTATTTCAAGCTATTTATTACTGACCAGTTACCTCCCTATATCTTGGAAACTTTATTTTATTTGATTAGAGATAATTATCCTAAGATTACTTTGGTGGTAGCAAAACTTGTTTCAGTCTTTTTATCCTTTGCATCAAAAAATTATGAATAAGAATTTTCTGCTATTCAAGATTTGTAAATTGGTGAGATTCTAAGGAAATAAAAGGGAAGGATTTAGGGGTTTTAAAGGGGGAGGGAGAAGCTATAAAACTGAATTGGATCCAAAGTATCATGAGTAGAGTTCTGCTCACAGAATGGATTCCCCCCCCCCATCTTCTGCAACCCCAACATCACCTAAAATTGTTCCACCAGAACAAGCGTTGCAAGAACTCCAGTTCAAGTGGGAAATTCATGGAAGTTGTGGCACTCTCTTTCACAAGCAGCAGGGCACTCTGCTCACACAAGAACACCTTTACAATGTCTGTGTTAAGTGCCATCAAATCTCTTTTGACTTATGGCGACTGTATGAATGACCTCCAAAACATCCTGTCATTAACAGCCTTGCTCGGGTCTTGCAAACTGAGAGTCTTTATGGCTTCCTTGACTGAGTCCATCCATCTCATGTTGGGTCCTCCTCTTTTCCTGCTGCCTTCAACTTTTCCTGGCATTCTTGTCTTTTCCAGTGACTCTTGTCTTCTCATAAAGTGACCAAAGTAGCTTCTAGGGAGAGTCCAGGCTTGATTTGATCTAGAACCAACCGATTTTTCTTTTGGGCGGTCCACCTTAAAACTCTCCTCCAACATTTCTTTTAAATTTGTGCAAAACCAAAATTGTTTCAGTGCTATTCCAAGCTAGCCCATAAAAGATTCATCCTGATTCCTGCCAGTGTCAGTGACTGATGGCATCTAACACAGAATTGGTTTGGGCTGTGCAATCTTCGCAGTAATAATGAAACACGATGCTTTTATCCCACTCTGCCTCCTAGGAGTTCAGGATGGCACATGCAACCCACTTTCTTTTTAGCGTCACAACAACTTGGAGAGGTAAATTATGCTGAGAGACAATGAAAGGCCCAGGGTGACCCTATGTACTTCATAGAATCATAGAATGTTAGAGTTGGAAGGGACCTTGCAGGTTATCTAGTCCAACCCCCTTCACTCTGCAGGAGCATAGCTGAAAGATAGCCCTACAACATACCCGAAAGATGGTCGTCCAGCCTCCTCTGCTTGAAAACGTCCAGTGAAGGAGCATCCACCACCTCCCAAGGCAGTCTGTTCCACTGCTCAACCACTCTTACAGTTAGGAAGTTTCTCCTGATATTTAGCCGGTAACGACTCCCTTGTAATTTCCACCCCTTAGATCTAGTCTTGCAATCTGGAGCAAGAGAGAATAGATCTGCTCCATCTTCTGCATGACAGTCCTTCAAATACTTGAAAACTGCAGTCATGCCCCCTCTAAGCCTTCTCTTTCCCAGGCTGCATGGGGACTGAAACTCAGGTCTTCCTTGCTCTGTTCCAGCACTATATACCTTGCACCACATTAGCTCTGTGCACATTACGCAGAAGGAAACAAACAAAGACATTCAAACATACTGGCTCTATCCTCACCAGGCTTGCTGCGTCTCTTGCAATGCTCCCAGGGCCTCTGGGGAAGTCCCATCTTACTTGCTGGAAGGACCACCAGAGGGGAGAGAAGAGCAAGTCTCACAAGCTTCAACAGGGCTTAAAGGGGCATGGAAGAATCAAGCCCCACTCCACCCTGCAGGATACAAAAGGAGAAATCTTCATACTTGGGCAGAGGAAAGCACTGGAAGGCATCCACGCCACCTTCAGTCCAAGGAAAGAAGGAGGCACAGAAATATTTTAAAGAAAGGCATTTGCTCCAGATCCTCCAGTTTTCTGAGATTCTTTGATTTGGGCCTTGCCCAAGACCTTCTCAGAGACCCTAAACATGATTAATTAGGGGCTTAATACGATGCTGAATTTTAATTGCTTTCTCTTTTATGTTTTTTTCTTTTCTTTTGGATAATAAAAATGGCACCAACAGCTTTTGGGTCAGGCCGCTCAACTGGAAGTGAGCTCCAAAGGCATTTAAATGCCTTCACAACTCACTCAGATGGGGCCACAGGCTGGTGGTGGGCTCTAACGGAATTTAAATGCTGTTGGGAGAGGTACAACAGCTGAGGCCGGATGAGAGCCCTGGATGGGTCAGAGTTGGCCTGTAGACCATATGTTTGACACCTCTGCCCCTAAGGCCTTCAGAGGTCTTTGGGGCTCACTTTTGGAGCTCAGTTTAGTGAGATGGCTCGACTCAAATTGAGTGTGCTCTGAAGGCTTCTATAGGCCTTATATGCCCTTATATGGGCAGGCCCTAATATGGACAGGCCCCACCTGGAACCGGGCTCTGTAGGCCAATATAAGCCTTTAGAGCTCACCCTTGCAGCTCAGTCAGCCCGGCCCAGTGGTTATCCTCCCCGACCTCCATCCCCCGGCCTCCTTTTATTTCCTGCCTCAAATACTGCCTTCTTTGTCTCTACCCAGCCTCCTGGTCCTGCCTGTCAAGCTGGCCCCACCTTTCCTGGGATTGGCCGCAAAGCCGTGCCCCTGCATACGCCTTGTTGCAGCATGAGGCTGCCCCTCCCCATACCTGCTTCGGTGGGGAGCGTGGGGAGGCATTGGCTGCTCAGATGCAGGTGCTCTGCACAGCGGTCCCTTTGATGGAGGCCTCAGAGCAGGCAGCCACCCTGGTCTCGCCCTTCATGCCTGCCAGGACTGCTCCCCTCATGCTCTGTGGTGGCTGCCAAGCCTGTGAGGGACCCTGCTGGGGGGAGTGTTCATGCGTGGGATTTGTGACTACCTGAAGGGAGTTTGGAACTCTCACCTTCGGGTTTGGATTTCTGGGGGGATGAAGGCTGACCTTCACATGTGGCTGGAATTGCTGAAAGGGTACAATGGGGTCTCCTTTTGGCACAGCTCTGTGCTGTTTGAGGCTTCCCTGCAGATCTCCTTAGATGTTTCTGGGAGCCCGGGGTTCGGAGTCTTTTTTCAGGGTCACTGGTGCATGCAGCCCCCAGGACCGGGTGGAATCAGGCCTTACCAGGGATCTGAACTTTCTGGAATTCTTCCCAATGGTTGTGGCAGTTCACTTGTGGCATCTCCATGTGGACAAAGCAGTAAAATTCTGGTGTAACAATCAGGTGGTGGTGCAAGGTGGTCAATAAGCTGACTTCGCAGTCCCCAATGGTTATGTTGCCCATCTGGGCTTGTCTTACATTGTTTACAGTACAATATTTTGTTTGTTGCAGAACACGTACCATGTATCTACAACAACATTGCTGATACCTTGTCTCACTTTCAGGGGGACCGGTTCAGAGAGTTAGATCTGGAGGCAAAAAGGGAACTAGAACCCATGCCGGAGGCTTTGTGGAGTCTTGGAAGAGTGTCAGGTACTTCAATAACTCAGCATCAACAGCAGGTCCTTAAACAGGTTCAGCTTCATTGATCAGAGCAAGGTGACGTGGACATGGACGTGGACTCTTTGAGTCAGGAATGAGTCATACAAAATGGCAATAGTAATTATAGTGGGTTTATACAATACCCCCTGACACCTAAAAGCCAATAAGCAATCAGTGCAGAGCACGGGGAACTGTTCAACAGTTCAGGGGTGAGCGAGAGGAACAGAGGCTTCATATTGGCTTGGCAGTGGTTCGACTTCTGGACAATTGTCCATTGGACAAAATCAAATGAAGAGGGTGCAAAAACTTTTTAGTTCCCAGAGCAGAAGAAACTTGGGAGAACAGAGCCATTCTGAGTTGAAAGAGCCCCCCCCATGCCTGGATACCCCTCCCTATATTCACTTCAGACAGTAATGTTAGTGCTTGGGTTGCCAACTCTGAGTAGGGAAATTCCTGGAGATTGGAGGGGAGAGCCCAGGGAGAGGGAGGGTGTGGGGAGGAGAGGGACCTCACCAGGGAGAATATCCTCCAAAGCAGCCATTTTCTCCAAGGAAACTTTTCTCTGTAGCCTGAGGTTCAATTGTAATTCCAGGAGATTGCCGGGGGGGGGGGGACCCTGCTGTTTCAGGTTGAGCCTGGGCATGTTCACCCACCCTGAATTGCATTTCAACTTTAACAGGCTAAATTTTGACTGGCTGAATTCCATGTTGGGCAGAAGTCCAGAGCAATCCTTTGGGAATGATCTGGGAATGACAGAAGGTGCAATCACATGAGCAGTTTGGCCTGACATAGCCTCCGTACCAAAAGGGCACAACCAAACACCAACCTCTGGCTCCTGTGCCCCAGCCACCCCTGCCTCACGCTCAAATGCCGCCCACATGGATTCAATGGCCACGGGCAAATTCCGATGGCTCCCTTGCTGAAGCACTTCCATGGTGGGTTTTTGGGCACCTGGGCGCGCCTTGAAATTCATGAGCAGTGTGAATGTTCCACTCCATTTCCAGGGTGTCCTTCCCCCCCCAAACCCCACTCCAACATGTGCTTCAGCACCCCTACAGAATGCAGCCAGGAGCACATGCATGCCTCTCTGCTTCTGCGCATGCACAGCAGGACTTAGAAAAAAACAACCAACCCAGCCACGGGTCCATGGTTGTGGTGCGTTAGCAATGTAAATGACCAACCACGGGCCCATGGCACTATGATGCCAGCTTAGGGGAGCACTGTGTGATGCACACAAATTGTCTCAAACTCAAGCACCTTATTTAAGGCTGAGATACTGCCACAGCAACCCACTCATGTGACCAAACCCAGAGATTCAGCAAAGCTGGTATAAACTTGATGTTATAAATAAACTGTGAGAAAGGATGAAATAAGGGAATTAGATCATCTTAACCATATTTTTTTCAAAATATCCTTGGATCTCTAAGAGAGTCTTTAACTGCTGCATAAAACATTTCATTTTAATAATGCACTTTAATTTTATATTCCGTTATAGCAAGTGCTTGACACCATTAATGTGAAGAAGGTTAGCCATTCCTCTCTTAGGGATAGATGTAATAGGCCTTGGCCAAAAATAAGAATCCATTAATAAGCACAACTGTAAATGAAATAATTTCTGACGTGACTCTTTAGCTCTCTAGCAGAAGTTTTGCAGAAATTGTTTCATTTGCAAAATGGATCAGACTTACATTAACTCAGAAACACATGTCCTTAGGGAAGCTGCCCCCCCCAGCTACAAACAAACCATGACAAAAACACAGCCTCAAAGTCCACATATGTTTGCTTAGAAACCAAAGAGCAATACTGACAAGAGCACAGAGACCAAGCCACCAAACCACCAAACCACCAAACCACCATCTCCCAGTTCTCCAAATCCATAACACCCTATTTTGCTATTATGTATTTTTTGCTTATTGTGCAAATCAACCATGAAACTGGAGCATTGCCTGTGAGCAGTTCTGTATCTGCTCATGGTAACCAAAGCATTTTTTTAAAGAATTTTTTAAAATATCTTATTCATCTCTTTCTCCCAAGTGGGGACAAGCTTGTCAGCCTCCAGATACAGCCAGGAGTTCTCCTGCAATTGCAACTGATTTCGAGACCACAGAGATTGTTCTGCCATGGGGCAGTGTCTATGGTATGCCATAGATTCCAGGTGAAATCCACCCCCAAACCTTTTCAAATTGCCAGGAATTTCCCAGGCAGAAACTGGCAGCCCTAGTAGCAGCTCACCCCTTTGGCCTCACCCAGGCTTCAAGTACCTGCAGCCAGAGGGAGACACGTGCTCAGCCTGGATCTTACAAAGAGCTGCACATGAGTCAGCAGTGTGATGCGGTAGCTAAAAAGGCAAATGCGATTCTGGGCTTTATCAACCATATTGATCACATGTTCAGATCATGTGAAGTGATGGTATCACTTTACTCTGCTATGGTTAGACCTCACCTAGAGTGCTGTGTTCAGTTTTGGGCACCACAATTTAAGAAAGATATAGACAAGCTGGAACATATCCAGAGGAGGGCAACGAAGATGGTGAGGGGTCTGGAGACCAAGTCCTATAAGGAAAGTCTGAAGGAATGCTGGGTATGTTTAGCCTGGAGAGGAGATGACTGACAGGTGATAGGATAAGGGCTTTAAGTGCTGTCATATAGAAGACTAGCCGGCTACCCATGCTTCGCTATGGTATTTAAGTTCCGTAAATCCAGTTATAATACTGATGATGTGAAATTTGAAGTGTAACATTTGTTGTAGGAACTCTAATGAAGAAGATTGTAGTGTAAGAAATGAAGTGAGACAAACGTACTTCCCGCCCCCCCTCTACTGAAGGACCTCTCTAGACCGCATGGGTGGTTCTGCCCTCAGGTGCTGGGGTCACCAGGCTGCTTGGTGAGCTCACTCTGGAGCAGGCCACAGAGAACTGTCCATTTAAGAAGCAGTCGTCTGTTAAGTCCACTCCTGCCACCTTCCATGAAAGTGATGGCCTCTCTACTTGTGTTCCTGGATTGTTTTGCTCATATGGAGACTGTGCTGTTCTGAGCACCTCAGGGTGATCTCGCTGGTACTTGGCCTGTGCAGCTCAGTGCCCCGCAGGAGTACTATGTGCAAATGTCTTTGCCGCATTCCTAAGTTGCCTCCTCCTTGTAGCGTTGGTGTATCTGGCTCGATGTTTGCCAGGAGCTTTCTTGGGGGCAAGAAGAGGTGAGAGGTGTGAGGGAGAGTTGGTGTGAGGGAGTGGTGATGTGGTGGACATTTC
>NW_015169233.1:283214-297448 GCF_001447785.1 Gekko japonicus | reverse complement strand
CCAAAATTACAACTGAACTCAAGACAGCAGAGATCTGTCTGCCTGGAGAAAATGACCGCTTTGGAGGGTGGACTCTGTGGCATTATACCCAGCTGAGGCCTCTCCCTTCCCCAAACCCAGCCCTCCTTACAGTCCACCTCAAAACCTCTAAGGATTCCCCAGGCTGGCACTGGCAGCCCTTGTCAGGCCAGGCCCCAAGTCTCCCTCCCTTCCCCCTGCCTTTTACTGACAGAGCCAGTTAGAAGCCTCCCCCCTCCTTAGAACATTCTAATCTCTCATTGCTGATGCCTTGAGTAGATCCCTGTGGAGGCCATTTCAAAATGTATTGGTGGGAATCCAACCCTATTTTTCTGCAGACCCTCAGAGTCCCCTGAGTTTATAGAAAAGGCTGTTGGGGGAGAGTGAGGCCTCTGTTGGCAGAAATAAGTATCTGCACAACCCACCCCCTATTGGAATTAGATATATAGACAAGAAAGAGGACCCGGGAAACTCACGGGGGGGAGCTCCAAACTTTGCAGGCAAAGGAGGAACCAGCAGGAGCAGGTAAGCTGTCCCCCCCATCCCGCCGGATAAACATTAGGAAGAACTGTCTGACACAGCGGTTCCTGAGTGGAACAGGCTTCCTCAGGAGGTGGTGGGCTCTCCTTCTCTGGAGGTTTTCAAGCAGAGGTTAGATGGCCATCTGACAACAATGCTGATTCTGTGAATGTAGGCAGATCATGAGATGGAGGGCAGGAAGGGTTGCCTCAGTGCTTAGTTCTCCTGGCCCTTTCTTACATGCCCAGGGAAATACTGATCACTTTATTTATTTCATTAAATTTATGAATCACCTAATCCACATAAATGTGGGGCTCTAGGTGATGGACAAATTTAAAATAGTTAAAGCCATAAAACTATCCCAACATGAAATACACAGGTAAAACAAATGGTGAACTTGTATTTTGTGGTGCTCTCCCAGTCCTGGATTATGAGTGTTTCACAGGCACAGGGAGGGAATAACTACAGAGGAGTAGGAGATTCAGGTAAGGCAGGGTGCCAGCCATGATGTAAACCATCACTGTCCTCAACCAAATGCCTGGTGGAACATCTCTGCCTTACAGGCCCTGCGGAATTACATGAGATCCTGCAGGGCCCTGATGTTATTTGGCAGAGATTTCTGCCAGGTTGGGGCCAGAGCCGAGATGGCCTTGGCCCTGGTTGAGGACATCCGGATTGCTCTAGGGCAGGGGACCACCAGTAAGTTATTCTGTGAAGAGAATAATGCTCTCCTGGGGGTGTAATGGAGGAGGCAGTCCCGCAGATATGTTAGTCCCAGACCGCTCGAGGCCCTAAAGGTAAAAACCAAAACCTTGAACTTGACTCAGTGCTCCACCAGAAGCCAGTGTAGCTGGTGCAGCACAGGTTGAATGTGTGCAGTCCAAGGTGTACCTGTCAGGACACGCACCACTACATTCTGGATCAGTTGGAGCTTCCAGGTCAGTCTCAAGGGCAGGCCAGCATACACTAAGTTACAGTAATCTAGCCTGGAGGTGACCGTCACATCGGTTACTGTGGCCAGGTCAGTGCATGACAGGAAAGGGGCCAGTTGCTGGGCTTGGCGTAGATGGGAAAATGCCAGCCTGGCTGTGTGTGTGACCTGGGCCTCCATATTGAAAGAGACATCCACGATCACACCCAGGCTCTTGACGGACTGTGCCAGTACCAAAGGTGCCCCGTCAAGAGCCAGTAAACTGAAACTGAGTCCTGAAGCCCCTCCCTCCAGCCACAGCACCTCCATCTTTGTTGGATTCAGGCCCCGTTCACATGGCGAATTTGCCACGGGAGAGCCATGAATGTTGGGTGGATTTTCCAGGCGCGATGACACTGCAACATCTGGCGGGTGTAGCACACCCATGGCCAACCTGTGGAGTGCCACCGAAAATGCACGGTTAAAAAATACCTGACTGAAAGTACTGGCAAATGGTTTGCCATGGGCTGCTGATGGACTCCGTCCATGTGATCGCACCTCGGCGGCTTTTCCCCTCTAGCTGTCTTTGGTGAAGTGCACTCACCAAGGGACGGAACCGTGGTTTGCCGCCGTCACGTCTGATCACGTTGTTGTGGGTCTAATTGTGCCGCCGCAAATAGCCACACCTCCCTCCCATGTTTTCCAGCACGTGTGACCGGGGCCTCAGTTTCAACCTACACTTGGGGGTCAGGAAGCAATTTTCTCCCGGCCAGTTTGGCCAGGGATCCTTGAGGGTTTTTTTTTTCTGCATGAAGCATGGGTCATTGGATGTGGGGGAAGTAGTTGTGAATTTCCTACATTGTGCAGGGGGTTGGACTAGATGACTCTGGAGGTCCCTTCCAACTCTATGATTCCATGATTCTGTTTGTGGCCCCAGCTTGGAGCCAGGCTCTTTACCCAGCTTGTTATGAATCTCTACCTGCTCCAGGTCACAGCTACCTTCTCCTGCATAGACTCACGCCACATCTAGGCCTGACAAATCTTGCCAAATCGCGGTGGGGGATCTGCATGTCTTTGCAGAATCCTTGCTGCGGGGACGGCAAGACGTGTTGCACCGCCGTCACCAGGACATGACGCTATGCATAGCTCTGGCAATGGGGCCATTTGGAGCCCCGTTGACAGAGCGACGCGTAGCGTCAGATCCTGGCGACGGTGGGTGCAACGTGTTTTGCTGTCCCCACGGCAAGGATTCTGTGAAGACCTACGATCCCCCACCGTGACTTGGCAACCCTAGCCACATCTAAAGCAGCAGAGACATGGACACTTCTGGACACACTGCTGGAAGCAACATCATGGTGAGAAGGCAAAGTGGCCCAAAGCCTCATGGCCCAACGCCAGCTGATTGCTGATGATGAAGCTGAGTAGTTGCAGGATTACATCCGAGCAGTACTGGTGGCAAAAGAACATAAGAACATAAGAGAGGCCAATGTTGGATCAGGCCAAAGGCCCATCCAGTCCAACACTCTGTATCACACAGTGGCCAGAAATACCAGTGCCATCAGGAGGTCCACCAGTGGGGCCAGGACATTAGAAGCCATCCCACTGTTGACCCCCCCCCAAGCACCAAGAAGACAGAGCATCACTTGCCCCAGAGCCCCTATCTATACCTTGTGGCTAAGAGCCACTGATGGACCTCTGCTCCAGATGCTTCTCTAATTCCCTTTTGAAGCCGTCCATGCTTGTAGCCGCCACCACTTCCTGTGGCAGTGAATTCCATGTGTTAATCACTCTTTGGGTGAAGAAGTACTTTCTTTTATCCGTTCTAACCCAACCCCTCAGCAATTTCATGGAGTGCCCACGAGTTCTTGTATTGTGAGAAAGGGAGAAAAGTACCTCTTTCTCTACCTGCTCTATCTCATGCATAATCTTATAAACCTCAGTCATGTCACCCCTCAGTCGTTGTTTCTCCAAGCTAAAGAGTCCTAAGCGCTTTAACCTTTCCTCATAGGGAAAGTGTTCTAACCCTTTTATCATTCAAGTTGCCCTTTTCTGCACTTTTTCCCCTTCCTAATAATCCCCAGCATAGCATTGGCCTTCTTTATTGCAGTCACACACTGTCTCGACATTTTCAGTGAGTTAAAAACTACAACTCTTTCTCTTGATCAGTCTCTGCCAGTTCAGACCCCAGTTGTCTGCAAGCATGACCCTTAGGCAGAGGGCTATGAAAGCCAGCCAAGATAGGACGTTAGGCATGGATGCAAAGCATACATTGGATGCTGACCTGCTTCCACGTCCTTGCCTGACTCCTAGAACTCTGGTCCTCTGACCTTGAAGTTCAGACCTCAGACTGAATGACACTGCTTGACCTCAGTCTGAACGACCTTCTGACCTCAAACTGAATGATACTGGACTTGGGGACCTGCCAGCCAGTACACACACCAAGCAAAATCTCAAGACTGTCAAATGTAGTAGCTAAAGAAAATAAGGTGTGATACAAGTCAAATATTTCCTACTGCACAAGCTCGCTAGGCAGCCGTAGGCAATACATTCATCCCCAACAAATTGAACTGTTTTAAAGACGGCAACAAGTTAATGTACATGAAATATTGTGAACATGGAATGTGCTATGCAAATGCCATGCATTTTTCAATGATATCAAATTCACACATTTGCAAAACAGATTTTTTAAAAAGCTATTTGGTTTCCATTTTGTTTCAAACACATATTCTTCATGGTGACAGAAGGGGGAAAATATGGGAATTTCAAATCTAATATATAATTTGTACATACGAAAATAATTAAAGACTAATAAAATAAAGGCAATGAAAGGATAGCTTCCCTAAAGATTGATCTTGGCCACCCAAGGTCAAAAGTAAATTATAAGTAATAGAGTTGAGAAGTTGGAATGCACTGACTGAATAAATGTCATAACTGAAACAAGCAGTAGCTCAATTTTCTCTATTTGAACATCTCATTATACTCCATGTGCCATCACAAGATGGATTTGGTTTTTGAGAGATGGCACAGAAGGTCTCCTGCTGATTGAAAATTCAGCCCTTCTTTCTTTCCTGGAGGTTAATGTGCCTATCAAAGTGAAGTAGCTCAAGTCTTAACCATGAGTAATAGATTTCAATAGAAATGAGTTTAATGGAAAATTAATAAAGCAGCCTGGAATGGGCAGGATTAAAATACAAAGAATGGTGATGGCAACTGCAGAAGGTCTGGAGTTCAGACTTTTCTTCCAAGGTGCATATTACTCAGATGGCTGGTCTCAAAGTAAGTTGTCTGGCATTTGGTGAAGCTTTTTGTCATATTGTGGGGAGCTGTGAATTTGGTGACGTTCCCTTATTGTATTGTATAGTTATTTTAACATAACCCCTTGGAATGAAAGCCTTTGCTTTAGTTATACATTTCACTTGTTTTGCTGATTGTTGGCTGTTGCTGATTCTGGCCAAGCAGGACCCTGCCTAGGGCATTAGGGGTGCCAGCCTCCAGGTGGGACCTGGTGATCCCCTGGAGTTATAGCTCATCTCCAGACTACTGTCAGGTTCCCAGTCAAATCACTCTCTGCCCACGCTTTCTATAAGGAAAGGTTTATTTGGAGATTTGAGGTGTTCATGGGTTCAAACTCTTTGTCAGGACTGAGGCACAAAGGCAGGAAAACAGAATATAGTTACAATCCCAACATTCCATTCATACACGTCAGCTCTTCTACAAAGGCCATGAGAGATATACGGTCTATCACTAGCCAAGCACAGACTCTACTTCAAGGACATCTCCCATATGAAATTATATCTCTTGAGGAGCCATGGGAAGAATTACTGAAGTGGGCCTGTAATGATTCCGTGTTTTGGTGTGTGTGTTCCTTTAAATGTTTAGTTTGAATGGAGTCATATGAGAAGAGTGATAGAGGGTGACAAGTGTGATTTGACTGGCTGCTGACTGAGAGGGTGGGAGGAGGGGTGTCTGAGGGGACTCTGTGTGTGTGTCTATGAGGAGATTCTGCAATATGAGAGAGACAAGAATGGAAGAGTTTTGAAGAGACTCTGCGTGACTCTGAGAGTTATGAAGGATTCTGTGTGTGAAGCTTGAAGAGAGAACATAGTCTGTGTGACTATGGAATTCTGAGTCTATTTCTGAGTGAATAAGACCAACAGTTAGCCTGTGGGACTAAGAGAGTTGATTCTATTCTGTGTGAATAAAACAAAGATATGAGAGAGAGAGTATACCGAGTGTCTACGCCTGTCAGAGTGGAGTTTTGGGAGTTTGAGAGACTGTAACAACCAAGCTTTGCCAGTTATATTTACAAGTTCCTTTCTTCAGCAGCTGTTCATAATAACCAGAAACCTATTTTGTTCTTTATTAAATAAATCATTTTTTGTTTAAACGGATCCCAGAAATCAGTACAGTGCTTCCTCAGGGCCACGTAGTCCTCTGAAGTGCCCAGACCTCATACTAACAACAGAGAGAGGATTGGAATATTTAATTCCTGGTGGCAGCAGAAAACTACCAAGTGAGTGTTTAAAGGTAAACCCATTTCCCCGATAAGCAAGGACGCCACTCGGTCTCCCTAAACTACAGGCACTCACTCCCCCCCCCCAGGAATGCAATGGCAGGCAATAAGAACGTAAGAATAACAAATGGTTAGGAGCAACGGGATACACAGGGCATGATTATATTGAGTTGAAACATAACAGGTGTGACTACACTAGGTTGAAATACATCAGGTACCGTTGCCTTTGGAGGGTGGGCTTGATGGCATTGTGCCCCACTGAGGTCCCCGTCCACCCCAGGCTCCACCCCCCAAATCTCCAGGAGTTTCCCAACCTGAATCCGGCCACTCAACCCCCCCATCCCCTGCAGGTGGCCGGGGGGGGGGGAACCTGGCAACCCTCCATGGCATGCCTCTCTTCTAATAAAGTTATGACCTGTTTTGGTACTAGGCATGTGGAAGTGAGTGGTCTGAGTATTTTGAGAGACTGGAACATTATAGTAAAGAAAACAAGACTGAAGATGCAGATCAGTAGAAATAAATTTCTATCTTTTTGTGTGTGTGTGGGCAAAAAAGCTATAATTCTTAAGAAAGTGGGTGGCAACTCAAAAGCCAAGGGAGAATTGTGCACTCTGGAATAACAACATGTAAGCACACAACCTTCAGCAGTGGTCCAGTTGTTTCATGGTCCCTGTAACGAAATGGCTGCCAGGCAGAGGCAGCAGTACCTTAAAATGGCTGCCAGTTTGGTAGTCCCCTGGAGGGGGGAGGTACTCCATAGGGAACAATGGAACTGCTATACCTCCCTGCCTACATTTCCCAGCAGCTTTAGGGGAAAACAGCGGGAAAGTAGGGACCCACCCCAGGGGTGGGCAAATGAAGGCTTTGACCCCTGAGGGAAGTTTTTAGTCTCAGCCTAGTCTTGGCCTTCGCCTGAGCTTGAACAGCAGCTTCAAGGGGTGCATACAGGTGGGGACTCCAGCTACCAACACTCCGTGGTCAGTCCAGGCCACTATAAATCGTGGTGGACAGCCAGGAGGGTTAGCAGTACTGGTGACCAGTCCCGAGGAGGGCTGGAGTTTCTCTCCAGTGACAGGAGGGGGAAAGCAAATCCTGGCCTGCAGCCACCCACTATAGAGGTAGAGAGGGTGTGTGTAGGGACTGCATTTAGATCGTGTTTATTTTCTGCCCAGGTTGAGTTGATGTGCCTGTGTTTATTTTCTGTGCCTAACTTGTACATAGTTTATAGAAATCTCCTTTTTGAAATTATAAAGCCTGGTAGTGCCTTGACCACATAGTTCTCCCCGCTCGGCATGATACCAGAGGCAAAGGGAGTCCAGGGAACCCAAACGGGCCCAAATTGGAGAGGTTACCAACTCTCCAGGGGTCGCCCAAAGTTTGAGGTATCCACTTTCCCGGGTTGGGGAATCAGCCAGAGGGGCCTCACTGTCCCTCTAGGAAGGCGGTGTCAATTCAGTGAGTAGTGGCAGCGACAGAGGAAGGAAATAGCCCCACCAGGCAGGCTGGACAGGCAAAACTGGGGCTTGCGTGCCAGCGAACGGCTATTCAGTCTCTCAGGGCTGAGGGCGGGTCCCCGTTTCATCACAGTCCCCAGCAGAAACCTGGTGAAATTGCTTCTGCATTTGTGGCTGAACTGCAGTATTTGAATTCAGTCAGTCCATTCCGTGAATGTGGAGGCCCCCTGGACGGTCTAAATGCTGCACGAGAAGCGGGTTGGTCGCCTTGACCTGGGTGGCCCAGGCAAGCACAATCTTGTTGGGTCTCGGAAGCTAAGCAGAGTCACCCTGGCTCTTATTTGGATGGGAGGCCTCCAAGAAACACCAGGGCCACGACACGGACACAGGCCATGGCAACCCCCCTCTGGGTGTCTCTTGCCTTGCAAACCCCACCAGGGGTCACCATAGGTCAGCTGTGACTTGACGGCACTTCCCACCACCAGGCTCAGGTGTCTGGACCCTGGCTGAATCAGTTCTCAACACCAGCCCGTTTGGAGGAAGCTAACTGTATTGAGACAGTTGATAGAGACCATCCTGGACACATTTAGTGTTAGGACTGAAGTTAAATGTGCGATGGCTACAGATATAGTGGATTCAAGTAAGGGCACTAAAGATCAGAACCCAATCACCCCCCAGCATTTGCCCACCCAAACCAACCATCAGCTCCCCCCCTCCCCCCATAGGCACGTAGCATGTCAAATCTGAAAGACTCTGTTGTGGCCCTCCAAGGTGCTTAAACATTTTGACCTTAGATGACCAATGGTGCTGGCTTGTAACACCTCCCAGTATGGATTGGGGGCATCTTTGTTCTATGTATACCCTGATGGCTCAGACACATCAAATGGATTTGCATCCAGTCTTATGGCTCCAGAGAAAAGGAATTATTCTTGATAGAGGCCTTTGCACTTCTTTTTCGGTGCCCAAAATTCCCATTACTATTTGTATGGCCATGCACTCACCATCTTTATGGACCATAAATTATGACTTACAGTCTTGGGCAAAAATAAACCAGTGCCTACAATGGCCTCAAGTAGGATAAAGCATTGGGCCCAAGTCTGGGCTTCCCCCCCCCCTTAAAAAAAAAGAGAGAGAGAGAGAGAGGTGCCGGAGCTCTCAAGAGGGAAATGAAGTTTTCAATCTGTATACTCAAAAATCATGAACTTTTAAACATTTTTAAAAGAATTTTGTTGAAGAGGTTCCAGAACTCTGTTCCGGCGCATTCGCCCCCCCAAAAAGCCCCCCAAAAGCCCTGGCCCCAGCATTATCTGCCTACCAGTATGAATTAGATCCTGAGCAGGCTGATAGCCGTTAAAGGTTGCCATTGCCTGGCTCCCCTGCAAAGAATACCAGACCAGGTAGATCTGACCTTACTTGTGGGATTGGTTGGTGGAACACCTGTGACAGCTGAGTGCATCTGTAGAGAAACCTGCAGAGATGTGGAGTTGGTGCCCATTGTGGGTTGGGTGCAGATTGGGTGGCTAGGCAGAATCCAGGATGAGGCATTGCAACCATTTCCCCCAAAGACTGTTGGAGCTGGGATTCCATGCTAGATGCCTCATGTGGGGGCGTAGAGTGATAGTACCTGGTAAGCTGAGAAAGCAGGTTTTGACTGAACTACATGAAAAGTGCCCTGGTATTTCCAGAATGAACGGTGCAGCCTGTGGACAGGTGCGTTGGCCTTGCTGGGATCATGGCACTTAGCCTTTGGGGGGATGCTGTACCCAATGTCAGGAACTTCATCCTGTACCAACCCATACCTGGGAGTGGCCAGATAAACCCTGGCTCAACTGAATGCTGACTTTGCAGGCCAAGTCAGAGGTAAAATGCTAATGATAGTGGTAGACAGCCACACAAACTGACTGGAGGTACACATAACGTCTTCAAACACTATTGGGGCCACAGAGATTGACAAATCACAACTCTGAAATGACTAGAGCTTGGGGAGAATAAGAAAACTACCAGGTAGATCAACACTGTAGTTTGAGCCTTAGAAGCAGAGGGATGTTCGATCATGAGAAGCTATGAAACTAGTGATCTACCTGGTTTACTGTATAGTTATGGCTTTTGTTTCACTTTTCACTTTTTATGTTGGAGGTGGGCTATGGCTGGTTATGGCCTAGCAGAGCCCAGAGCACACAACAAAGTGCTGAAACATCGGGTGCACCTGGCTTTCACTCAGTGTTTGTTTTCTAATAATAATAATGTGGAGAAAGAGTTGGCCTTAGGAGGTGAGGCCATTTGCCTCCTGGTGAGGTCTGGGAAGAAGCTGTTCTTGTTGCAAAGGTGGCTGCTGAGGTTGTTGCATTTAAGGTCTGTGAGTTCAAGTTGTATCATATGTAAACAAACCTGTTTACTTCCTTCCCAAGTGGCTGGGATCAGCTCTTTGAGGAACCTGGAGGATCTCCCATTATAGCTACAAGTACCCCATACTCTCTTATTGGTGATATGTTTGCAATCTACACCAGGTTTACACATTTGTGCCTCTCTAGCCAATAGGACTGCCAGCCTCCAGATGGGACTTCAAAATCTCCTGGAATTACAACAGATCTCCAGAGATCAGTTCTCCTGGAGAAAATGGCTGCTGTGGCATTATATCCCACTGACGTCCAGCCTTTCCCCAGGTTCCACCTTCAGCCTGGAGCTTTGTAGACTTACTAACCAAGATGCCTAAATCAATCAGGGCTGCGGTCACACGGAGCATGAGCCACGCTACTGAAACGGAAGATAGGCGGATTTTCCGGGCGCAATCACACCGCAACATCTGGGAAGCGTAGAGCTCCCATGGCGAACCCGAGGCTTCCCACTGAAGATGCAAAGTTAAAAACTAGTACCTCCGAGGTACTAATTTCTGGAAACCGCGGGGCAAAGGCTGGCATCTGATCGTGTTTCCGGTGGTAGTCCGTGGCATCTGGCGCCCGCCCATGTCCCGTCGCAAACAGGTTTTTTCCCCCCAAGTCTCCAAAGGATGCGCACAAGCACCCAATGGTGCACGTGCACAAAGTTCCGTTGCTCTGCAGAGTCGTGCATGCCATTGGTGAGATCGCGCCATACCGCTTCTTTGCTGCACTGCAGGATCGTCGTGTGATCGCCACCTCGCCCTTACCCACGGGACCTGTGATCGGGCGGCCGCACGTTATTTTGCTCCGGGCCAAACTGCCACACACACACACACCCGCATTTTACAGCCCGTGTGACCGGGACCCAGATTCATTATCAGTTTCCGAGTACTGGAAAGAAGTTTTCCAGGAAAGTGACCTCTACTGGGCTTGTGGTGATGATACATCTGCACACATTCACGGTATTGGAAGGAGCTGTACTGAACAGGCATAAAGCCTATAAGCACCCATGTGTCTTGGACTTTATTCGATAGTAAAATCACTTTTCCTTTGGCTAGGCAATGATTTTTAGTGTCATGTATGTCTTACTGTCAGGGAGGCTGGATCCCTGAAGGGGGAGCTTGCAGTTGATAATCTTCTTACTGAAGGAGTTTACAAGATTATGTGAACATTAAGCATGATGCATTTGTCAGTTTGCACACTGAAATGTCTCCTGAATTTCCTAACATCTGCTTACTATTGAATCTGGAATGAATCCCTCTCCTAATGGACAATTTAAAAGGTGTTTATTTAAAAGGGTATATATAAGAAAACCACATGCTTTAAAAGGTTAAAGTTCTAGAAAAAAAAATGGAGTAATCGCAACAGTGTTTTGTTGTTCCGTGGAACAGTTTTTAATTTACAAACTTTTAAGTGACTGGAGTCAAACATAGCTGGAAGGCAGGCTTCCAGAGTGGAAAATTCACTTCTACTCCCTCCCAAAAGGTTGTGGGGTGATTGTATGTATGTCACTCAAAGTCACCCTGACTCATCATTGTTGTAAATAGTCAAAAATTGTTTAATACTCAGACTATTTGATGGATCTTGCTCTATTGGAAAGAAGAGATTTCTTTGCTTTTTAAAAATACTTTATTCTAAGGGAAAAGGTACACGGGATTGCTACAAATTAACAAAACACTAAGAGCTACATTTCTAAGCTTCCTATACTGAAGACAAGCACACACGTAATGGTGGAGATTTCCTCCTTCTTCTTGACCCCTAGAAAGGAAGTCACCTGAAACAAATGGCCAATCTGCATCACAGTAGAAGTTACTTTTCCCGGGCAAATCCCCCATTGGCTTAGTGCCAGGTATCCCTTCCAGGTCAGTCTAAACAATAGCAAACTAGGAATACAAGTTAACCCTATAATGACTGAATCAGACCTTGTAAACACATACATTTCCAACACCCCTTCTCAAGGTCTAACATGTAAGTCATACATACAACATACAAAAACATTATTCATTATTCAATTCAACATTTGTACCAATCATATTCAACATTTTACGTAGACGTTCAAATTTCTCTTTGGTCAGTGGCTTAGTCAGAATGTCAGCCACCATTTCTTCTGTACGACAATGCTCAATATCTATCAGCTTCTTCTGGTACAAATCCTTCACTAAAGCACACTTAATACCAATTGATCTACTTCTAGCTGTGGTGCTTTCTTCCTTACATATGGTAATACAAGCCTGATTATCTTCAAACATAAGTACAGGTACAGGTTCTCTTATTCCAAAGTCCTTTAACATATGAAAAATCCATTCAAGTCTACTACAGGCACTTGCTGCTGAAACACACTCCGCTTCCGCTGTAGACTGCGCCACAACAGTTTGTTTTCTACTAGTCCAGTCTATTAGTCCATCTCCGTAGAAAAATAGATATCCACTTGTAGACTTGTAGTTGTCCGATTCTTCTCCCCAGTTGGCGTCCATGTATACGACTAGTCTGGGCCCTTCAGACGGTGCAATTTTCAGTTGTAAGTCCATTGTTCCTTTCAGGTACCGCGCCAGTTTCTTTATTGCACTCCAATCATGATGATTAGGCGAACTCACTTTTCTGCATAAGATGCCAACTGCCGCTGTGATATCTGGTCTCGTGGTTTTGCTCAGGTAGAGAAGTTTCCCAACTGCTTCTCTGTATTCTCCAATGTCTCTGAGTGGTTGTCCATTCTTTTCCTTCAGATATCCAGGTTCCATTGGTATGGATGATGTTTTACAGTCCTTCATGCCAATAGATTCTACAAAGTCCATAATCTTTCGTTTCTGGCATAGAAGAAAAGTCCCATCCTCGAGTCTCTCAATTTGCATTCCGAGGTACTGTTGTACATCTCCTAGCTGTTTGACTTCCACGTCCTTATTCAGTCCATCAGCTATGTCTTTGATGTCCTTTCTGTTTTGACAGGCCACGATCAGGTCGTCAACGTAAACAAGAACATACTGGTATTGTCCATTTTTAATTCTAGTGTACAGACAAGGTTCAGCTTTCCCTTGTTCAAAACCTTGCTTCTGTAGCAGTCCAGTAATTTTGTCATACCAGGCCTTTGCTCCTTGCTTTAGCCCATAGAGTCCTTTGTTGAGTCTGTAGACATAATCCTCTTGTCCTTTGACTTTAAAACCTTCAGGTTGTTCCATGTAGATTTCTTCGGATAGTTCTCCATTGAGAAAAGCAGTCTTTACATCAAGATGCTCTACAACCATGTCTCTTGATGCTGCAACACTAAGAAGTGTTCTGAAAGTTGCTTGGTCGGTAACTGGAGCAAAAGTTTCAAAATAGTCAGTCCCATATTCTTGTGAATAGCCTTTGGCCACTAGGCGTGCTTTGTATAGCTCCACAGTTCCATCTTCTTTATGCTTTATTTTGAAAACCCATTTGCATCCAACAGGCTTTCTGCCTTGAGGTAGCTTAGTAAGAGTCCATGCTTCCTTCTCGTAAATGGATAGTATTTCTTGTTCCATTGCTGTAATCCATTTGTCTTTTTCACTCGTAGGTAGGTTGCATACTTCCTTCCAGTTCTTGGGCTCCTTTGCGGATTGCACAGTTTCACAAAATCCATATTTCTTTGGTGGTTGCCCTTTAGTGCTCCTTTCTGACCGTCTCACACTGGTTGTGGGTTCTGCTGCCTCCTCTGGTGTGGTTCCCGCTTCCCCTTCTGTTCTGGTAGTTTCCTCAGAAGGTAGACCTGCCGGTTCCCCGGTGATCACTACAGGTAACCATGTCACCAACTCTTCAGGTGCAGTCCCAGACATCTGTGGATCAGTTGCACTGGAAACACTTGGCAAATCACTCTCATCAACAAATACAACATTGCGTTCCTTAACTGTGCAATTTTGTGGATTGTATATCCTGTATCCCTTTCCACCGATTGGATACCCTACTACGAATCCAACTTCAGCTCTGGGGTCAAGTTTTCCCCTTTTCTCCTTTGGTATGTGGGCATACCCTTTGGAACCAAAAGCTTTGATGTGCTTTAATCCAGGCTTCTTTTTAAACCAGGCCTCAAAAGGAGTGGTCCCAGTAAGCTTTGAGGGTACTCTATTGTGTAGATACACTGCTGTGTTCACAGCTTCAGCCCATAGGCTGTTTGGTAGTCCAGAATGCATAAGCATTGCCCTACACATGTCCTGAATTGTTCTGTTCAGCCTCTCAGAAGATCCATTTTGTTGAGGCGAATGTGGGATAGTCACCTTGTGTTCAATCCCTTCATGTTCCAAAAATGCTTTAAATTCAGCATTGCAATATTCTCCACCTCCATCAGTGCGTAAGCTTTGGGGTGCTCTGCCAAACTTATTTTTAATTGTGGCCAGGTAACATTTGAATTTATTCAGTGTCTCATCTTTGCTCTTTATCAGATACACAAAAGTATATTTTGTTTTATTCTCAGAAAAAGTCAAAAAATATTT
>NW_015169233.1:275844-281701 GCF_001447785.1 Gekko japonicus | reverse complement strand
AAAAAAAATTCAAAAAGCTTTCTTTCAGCTGCTTTCCAAAGTGCAAACCAGCATTAAAGCGATGATCCCTTTAATCAGCAAGAATCAAAAGTGCTCACACTTTGTCTGGTCACAGCTTTGTCTGGCAAAAAGTAGAAAAAAAACTTTGCAGGAAAAAGTTAGTTCACTTTTAAAATAAGCCTCTATGTGCTGGCTCAGCTCTCTCTCTCTCTCTCTCTCTCTCTATCCAATGAGCATTTAAACCGCCCTATGCTACCAATTTGTTGTAAATAGTCAAAAATTGTTTAATACTCAGACTATTTGATGGATCTTGCTCTATTGGAAAGAAGAGATTTCTTTGCTTTTTAAAAATACTTTATTCTAAGGGAAAAGGTACACGGGATTGCTACAAATTAACAAAACACTAAGAGCTACATTTCTAAGCTTCCTATACTGAAGACAAGCACACACGTAATGGTGGAGATTTCCTCCTTCTTCTTGACCCCTAGAAAGGAAGTCACCTGAAACAAATGGCCAATCTGCATCACAGTAGAAGTTACTTTTCCCGGGCAAATCCCCCATTGGCTTAGTGCCAGGTATCCCTTCCAGGTCAGTCTAAACAATAGCAAACTAGGAATACAAGTTAACCCTATAATGACTGAATCAGACCTTGTAAACACATACATTTCCAACAATCATGAGTTCTCTAAAGGCTGCATAAACAATAGAATGTTTGTCAGGAGCACTCTAGGATAAGGGAATGAGCAGACAAGTAGCAGGCTGACTCAGCTATGGAAACTGGGTGAGCCATAGAGTTGCCAGCCCAGCTCCAGCAGTGGTGGGACCATTTGAAGGGTTTTCATCTCTGCTGGAGGAGGTGGCCCTGGACTGGGTGCCCAATTGCAGGGCCCGAGGTAGCTTCGGGCATAGACTCCTTTTTTCACAGGTGTCTCTGGACCCTTCCGCTCAGGAACCTTGGGGTTGGGTGACGTACGCACCGCCGGGCAGAAGGCTGCATAGTGGACGGCTTCTCCACAGCGAAGGCAGAGCCCCTGGTACATCCTTTGGTCACGCACTGGATCCTTCGGCTTAGAATGGGGGGCCTTCGGGATCGCCATGGGGGGTCTTTGGGTACACTTTGGAGAGGTCATCTTATTCAGCTGGAGGCAGTTCTCTGCATCTCCCACTTCTCTCACCCAGGACTCCAGAGAGACTGGATTCATGTTCTGCAGCACGGCTTCTCGGATCTGGTGACTCAGCCCCAAGCAATACTGCTCCACGAACACTGGCTTGGGCCACCCTTGGATCTTGGCCACGTGCATCTTGAACTCATCAGAGTACTCACACACTGACTGACTCCCTTGCTTCAGGGCACGCTGGGCGGTGCGCGTTTTCTCAGCCTCCATGTGATCTTTGTACTGCCATCTCAAGGCCCACATAAATGCCTGCACCTCAGGGAGTTCAGGCCTGTGCAGATTGTGCAACCCCACATACTAGTCAGAAGCGCATTCTCGCAGCCATGAGCCAATGTAGTCCACATGGTGCTTATCCAACAGGAACAGATGGCCCCAGTTGTGGAGGAACTTCCGAACTTGCAGTAGGAAGAATGCGACCTTGTCGGGGTTGCCGTTGAAGGTGGTATTCAAGAGCTCCTTCGGCTGATCCAGCCCCAGCACCCCTAGGGCTGGTGGACCGGCAGGGGCATCTGGACCCCTAGGTACTGGCACCAGTGCCGGTGGTGCTTGACCCGGGGGGGCTTGTTGCACTGGAGGAGCCTGTTGCACCGGGGGCACCTGTTGCACTGGAGGAGCTGCCGGCGAGCCCGGCTGCTGCAGCCACAGCTCGTGTTGCACCATAGTGGCTATTAATTGTGGGATATCCAGCATCATGTCATGCATCTCCCACCATAACTCCTCTTGTTGGACTTGCAGTTGACAGTGCATCTTTTCCATCAGGTCCTTGCCCACGTTGCCAGACCTGCCAGGGTCATATCCCCTCTCATAGTAGGAGGGGTAGTCATAGCGGCTGGCACCCCCCAGCCGGGGGGTGGTAATCCATGACTCCTGAGTGTCATTTGGGAAGCGGGCCCACAAGTATGGGTGTCTCCATGGCTTCTTGTACCTGGGGCCCCCACTCATCACAATAGTAGTGAGGGGGTTCTTCTGCCATAGCAGTTGGAACACCCTTGCCTTCCTCATCATTTTGAGGTATGGGGTCAGGGCTAATGGAGCCTTTACACTCTGTCAGAGTCCTACAACAAACAGGCTCAACAATGTTCCTTCCAGAAGGATCAAGTTTATTGAGTACAGTAGAAGCAGGTCATCTGTGCATACAGTTTCTGTGTAAAGGCTAACCCCACAGGTGGGAAGGGGGAAGATATACTGTGTTTGAAGTGAGACCCTCTGATGGGAATAAGCCAATCAGAGGTTCAAGCCTTGCATGCTCAAAGTAATGACTACACGTTCCCAGAGAGGTGAAAGTGCGAAGCATCAAGAACAGGCTACCAGATAAGGCACAGTGAGAAAGTGCAAGTTAACATTCCAGGACAAGAAGATGATCGCTCTACCAACACCCTTCTCTCACCAACCATGGCAGCATAGCTGACAGATGGCTCCAGAGCAAACTAATTTATGCAGTAGCCGAATCACTCGCTCACAACTTTTATGCCAGTAGTTCACAAAGTAGAATTTTTGCCCACAAGACTCCACAGCTTAGAGGGAGCATTGGTGAAGAGTGCTCTCCCCCCCTCCTTTTCCCTTTCAAGCGGCTTGCAAAAGAAGTGAAAAGAACTTATTTTGTTAATGGGCTAAAAGAGTGGAAAAGTTGTTGTTCAAGAGTTCCTGAACTGCTTTCTAAAACTTTGTAAGACCCTACTGTGGATTATAATATTTAAATTTTTCTTCCATGGACTAAATGGATTATAATACTGTTTTTCTTTTCTATGGACTAAATTCTACCCATTGGATTTAAAATTGTACTCTTGGAATCATATTAACAACTTATTTTTACAAGACCTTATTGTGGAGTATAACATCTTGTTGGAGAATTTTAAAATCTATTTTATCTTGGCCTGATTTTAATTTTTTTAATGAGATTTTCCTTTTCTGGATTTATTACTATCCCACTTGGAATTAACTTTCCCAAATGGATTATTGTAATCTCATACATGATGGTCTACACTTTAAATAGCTAAATTGCTTTTTGGAAAAGAAGAAAGAAAAGAAACTTAAAAACAGTTTTGAAACTGACTTTTTAAAAAAAATCTCATATTTGCAAAATATAAATTATAAACCTCGTAGTGTCTGCGTCTGCCTTTGTGTAAGTGGCTATCATCAAAAGTATACTGTTAGGACTTCCGGTATAAGCGTTTCGCCACTCAGACGCGTCCCATCTAGCTCTGATGGAGATGCGCTGAGACCCGGCTGACGGGAGGGGTCCAAGTTCGTCCCGGACCCCCCCCAGGGTCTCTGTAGGAGACCCCCAGCCTGGGGAGCTGAGGAGAGCCACTTCCAAGGTGACGGCCAAGGAATTGAGGCTCACGTTCTTCCCCAAAAGGTACCGTCGCCGCAGAACCAGTATGGCACCAAGAGACGACTGCCAGAGCAAGCAATCATGATCAAACTTTTAAAAATGCTTCCAAAAGATCTCCAAGGCTCCAGACTGTGAGTTAAGCAAAGCTCAGGTGAAAAAAGTGAACTGAACCTCGGTAGTAATTGGAAGTGTCTAAGTTTGAAGCACAGGGGGAGAGGAATTCAAGCACCCCCCCTCTTTTGAGTAAACTTTAAAAATAGTTTCAAATCAGAAATAAAAAGTCTGTGAGCTGGGACTTCTGGTTTATGGTGACACGATAGTGGATGTTTCTCCCGGACCTCCCAGGGAAGCAATCCGCACGCCAGCGGTTTGGAGGGGGGGCACCTGGTCACCATCCCCCTGGAGCCTTTGTGAAAGGCTCCTAGCTATGGGGCTTTGAGGGGTAGCCTCTTCGCCAGCATGTTGCTGGGGAATTGAGGTGCTCTTCTGCCCCAACGGTCCTGCCGCTGCTGCATCTGCAATGGAACCAGAGCCACTGACCGGGACAAGTACCTTGAGCGAGGTTTTCAGACCATCAATGAACAGTGAGTCGAGTTAAATCAAAATGCCAGGAATTTAAAAGAAAGCCCCCCTGGGAACAATGAGATGAGCAAGTGGGGGAGGGGCCCCTCCCATATACACAAAGAGAATAGCGATTTGCCAAGGGGGAGCTGAAGAAAAAGCATTGAAATCTATTTTAAGAGATCAACTAGAGCGCCTGTAAGCATTTGGGCGAATTTCAGAGACTTTAGCAAGTTTTCAAAAAAGTAAACAATCCATAAAAATGGTGTGGGAAAAAACAGAGAAAGACAGACAAGGATAAGTGAAACCACCGGGGAGCATGAGCCCGTGACCGGAAGATAACACTGAGTTTTCTAAACTGTTAGCAGACTCTTTGCACTCTCTACTGGACCAGATGACAAACATCAATCAACAAAACACAACTTTAAACCAGAACTTTGCAACTCAGCAGCTCCAATTGACTGAGACTACAAAAAAGACGGAGGAAACAGCTGAGAAAGTGAAGGAAATGGATGCCAACTCTAAAAAGGTTAAGAAAAAAGTTCAAATGCTGGAAAAGAAGCAAGCTTCAGATTAATATCAACTTTTACAGCTACAAATGGAAAAAGCTAACCTAGTCCTCCGGTTTCAAGGGGTCCCTGAAGCAAAAGAAGAGAATCTAAAGCAACTGCTGAGTGATGCACTAGCCCCAATCACAGATTTAAAAGCGGAATACTTTGTAAGTGAAATGGATACGGTTTATAGAACCTATTCCGTTTATATCAAGAAAAATAATCTGCCTGGGGATATAGTGGTTAGATTCTCGAAAAGACATGTGAGGGACCAAATCCAGAAAGCAACTACAGGATTTATGCCCTTGAAAATTGGAGGCAACATCATCAGGATCTTAAAAGGTATTCCATTTGAAATAAGGAAGAAGAGGAAGAAATACAAGGACTTGATCTTATTTTTACAAACAGCATTCC
The DNA here is from genome assembly GCF_001447785.1 of Gekko japonicus. Lineage (NCBI taxonomy): Eukaryota > Metazoa > Chordata > Lepidosauria > Squamata > Gekkonidae > Gekko > Gekko japonicus. The sequence continues at coordinate 276,665 of NW_015169233.1, read as the reverse complement.
TTACAAATGGTTGACCCCCCAAAGACGTCATTTTCAAACTGCAGGATAAAAAAGAAAAAATTGACTCTGTTTCTAAAGTGTGTGAGTTCCTGAGATTGCAAGTGGGAGAGTTCGGTGAGGACGGCAAGGAAGAAGAAGAAGACAGCAAACCTAGTGATGAAATGGACTCTGCTACTTCTGATGAGGACTCTGTCTCTGAAAAAGGGGCAGCAGCCCCTAAGTGAGAATATCAATTAGAAAAGATAAAACAAAATGAAGGCTGAAGAACTCTGAGTTGGACCTTAAGGCCTTAAAGATATCAATGATGCTCCTGTGATTTTCTTTAAATAGTGAAAACAATGGTTTTAAAGATAAATAATATGGCATGATTGACTATGTTCAATGTAATAATAGCATTTTAGATTAACACTGATACAAGCTATTGTAATGATCTCCTATTCTTGGGTTTTTAGTTTGGTTTTCTTTCCTTTCTCCCATTTTTTCATTGTAGTTCATAGAAAATGCAATAAAAAATCCTCTCCAGGGGCTTAAAAAAAGAAGGAAGTACATGCCGCATCTACTGGTTAGGGTAGGCACCTAGTTCTGGAAGGAGTGCTACACATAATCTGCACTGGCATGAGATAAATGCTTTGGGACTCACCTGTGCCTATGGTTCTTCATTGCATATGAGCCCTCTGCCACCCTGTTTATCCTGCTGGGTGAGAATGACTTCGATGCCCACAAGGGTTTGTAGTAGCACAAGTTTTGGAAGCCTTCTTACAAATTCTGTTTGCCCAACTCCCCAACACACAGTTGTTCTGACCCAAACTACTGGAGAGGCA
>NW_015169233.1:262007-274999 GCF_001447785.1 Gekko japonicus | reverse complement strand
TTGGAATACTGTGTGCAGTTCTGGTCACCACACCTTAAAAAGGATATTATAGCTTTGGAAAAAGTGCAGAAAAGGGCAACTCGAATGATAAAGGGGTTGGAACACTTTCCCTATGAGGAAAGGTTAAAACGCTTAGGTCTCTTTAGCTTGGAGAAACGACGACTGAGGGGAGACATGATTGACGTTTATAAGATTATGCATGGGACAGAGCAGGTAGAGAAAGAGGTACTTTTCTCCCTTTCTCACAATACAAGACCTCGTGGGCACTCCATGAAATTGCTGAGCGGCCGGGTTAGAACGGATAAAATGAAGTACTTCTTCACCCAAAGAGTGATTAACACATGGAATTCACTGTCACGGGAAGTGGTGGCGGCTACAAGCATGGACTGCTTCAAAAGGGAATTAGATAAGCCTATGGAGCAGAGGTCCATCAGTGGCTATTAGCCACAAGGTATAGATAGGGACTCTGGGGCAAATGATGCTCTGTCTTCTTGGTGCTTGGGGGGGGTCAACAGTGGGAGGGCTTCTAATGTCCTGGCCCCACTGCTGGACCTCCTGATGGCACCTGGTATTTTTGGCCACTGTGTGACACAGAGTGTTGGACTGGATGGGCCTTTGGCCTGATCCAACATTGGCGTCTCTTATGTTCTTATGTTCTTATGCCACCAGTACTGCTGTTCTGTTTTTATTTGTTCCTCTAGCTTGGAAGTTCACGTTTGCCCTCGCTTCCTTGTTAGGTAGGCCAACATGGCATTCCTATGCTTCTCTGAGTTTTTATGAATTTGGATAAGATGGGTTTTTTGCCAGTCATCAAATCCTTCAGTAGCTAAAGCTGTGGAAGAAGATGGAAGGTTTGGAAAGAGTTTACAAACAGAGCAATAAATCCGGCCTTTTGAGGGAGAATATACAAGCCACTCTCGGCTATATGTTTCCCCACTTGCATTTGTTGAATAGCAAAGAGCTTTTGTGCAAAACTGGTACTGTGTTTTGTACACTCACTTGGAATTTGAAAATGGTCCACAAAATACAAAAAACCCAAAATAAGGTTTAGTACCTTGAGAAGAAAGGCAAGGGACAGGTGTCTTGATTTTCCAGATTTGACAACATACTATGAAGCAGCTATAATGTCTAATATAATTAGAGTACTAACTACACAAAACACACTGAAGTGGCAGCAAATTCAAGAAACAGAATGTGAAATTCCATCCCTGTCAGAACTATATTGGAACCTCAGCAAACATAGGCAACAGATAGTAGTTAAAAATGACTTTTTAAAAGCCTCCTTGTCAGCCTGGGACAGATATAGGCATAAACTATTACCTGACATCTCACGATACTCTGTCTATACGGGACAGCACTGGTTTTCCCCTGGAAAAGAAAATCTAGCTTTTAGAGACTGGAAAGAAGCGGGTTTTCTTCATCTCGTAGACTTTGTAAACAAAGGGAAAATACTGGAAAAAGCCGACATAGAAACCAAGCTTGGCAAGCAGGTACCATGGTTTAGGTACTTACAACTTAAGAATATGCTACAAACTTGTTTAGACAAACAGGTATTCACATCTACATTAACAGAATTTGAAATGATACTAAAAAATCTAGATGGTGGGTCCAGAGGTATCTAAATTATACAAACTATTCTGTTCCAAAAAAACCCCGTGGCTTGCCAGAATTACTGGCAAACAGCTTTCTCTCTTGACGAAAATGCTTCTCCTGCTTGCCTCCTGTGTGGGTTTAACTTTCCCCTCAGTGGCTGTTGTGAGACACTCATTGGGGCCAGTCCTGACTAGGGTTGCCAGCTCCAGGTTGGGAAATTCCCAGCTATTTTGTGTCTAAGGAAGCCAGTGTAAGGAAGCCAGAGTTTGGGGAGGGGAGAGGAGAGGCCTCAGCTGAATAAAATGCTATAGAGGCCACCATCCAAAGCAGTTATTTTCTCGAGCGGGGAAGATATCTGTTGTCTGGAGTTCAGTTGTGATACCCAACGATCTTCAGGCTCCACCTGGAGGTTGGCTACCATAGGCATAGCAGTTAGTGCTTCAGAGCAGGGTCTGCCAGACCCAGGTTCTTGCTGTGGAAGCTGTGATTTTGGACCACTCACAGACTGGCAGTTATTTGTGTTTGTAAGATGGCTGCCGTCTGTGGTTGTTTGTTTAAAATGTTCCCCCATAAGGTTTAATTGAACTGTAGTTTCAGAGAGGGGCCTGCATAGGTATCACACACTGGGTTGAATGGGGCTTCCTCATCTGCTGGCCTACAATTCCCAGCTGCCCCAAGGCCAAAAAAGGTGGGCAAACAGGGACTGTCCCAAGGCAGTCTTCATTCCTGGGAGGCAGCAGAAATTCAGCCACTCCACAATCAGCTGGACTGGGGAATGAATGGAAGTTTCCCTGCTCTCTTGGGAAAGAGAGGTTGAAGTAGAGCCAGAGGCCAGTCCAAGGAGAGATCCTATCCTGAGCCCAAAATCTCCAGAGGTAGCGAGTATTGTGTGTAGGGAAAGAGGATTGCCTTTAACCCCTGTTGATTTATGCCTTGTTGGTTCATAGTGTGTGCTTACTCCTACAGTGTGTGTGTGCTTACTCCTACAGTGTATTTGTGCTTCATAATTGTGTAAATAGTTAAATAAATTATTTTATTTGGGCTAATAATCTGTGTTGTGTTCTGACGACATAGTCTCCCCTCTGCTCTGCATAATACCAAAGGGAGGGAGTAGCCCAGGGAAGTGAAGAAAGGAAAGACCCTTAAGTTGCCAACTTTCCAGGAAACCCCAAAGATTGGGGATTCCATCTCCAAATAGGGAGATTCGGCCAGAGGGGTCTCACTGTCCCTCTAAAAAGCCAATGACAATTCAGTTAGTGGTGGCAGCGAACGTAAGGAGTGAGATACACTCATGGGGCGATGGTGGGAGGTGAACAGCTGAGTTGTAAACTGGAGCCCGTTTCGCCACAGTAGGCAACCAAGCTTGGTTCAGACAAAGGAAGGAAACCCCTCACAGGCCTTTGTGAGGAACTCATTGGGGCCAGTCCTGACTAGGGTTGCCAGCTCCAGGTAGGGAGAGTCCATGGAAGCCAGGGTTTGGGGAGGGGAGAAGCCTCAGATGAACAGAATGCCATACAGCCCACCTTCCAAAGCAGATATTTTCTCGGGGGGGGGATCCATTGTCTGGAGTTCAGTTGTGATGCCTTTTGAACTCCAGGCTCCACCTGGAGGTTGGATACCCTAGGCGAGGCAGTCAGTGCTTCAGTGCAGGGTCTGCTAGATCCAGGTTCTTGCTGTAGAAGCTGAGTGGGTGATTTTGGACAAGTCACAGACTTTCAGCCTAACCTACCTCACAGGGTTGTTGTGCAAGTCAAAAGGGGGAGAGGAGAATGATGTAAGCTGCTTTGGTCCCCATTGCAGAGAAAGACTACTTTTCCTCTTGGGAAACCATTGTTGCCAATCTCCAGGTGAGGCTGGAGATCACTCAGAATTATAACTGCTTTCCAGATGACAGAGATCAGTTCCCCTGGAGAAAATGGTGGACTCTGTGTCCTTATACCGTGCTGAGATGGCTGCCCATGACAGCCAATGTGAGGTGGCAGTCACGGCTTCAGAGCATGGTAGAGCCTGCAGGTTTGGGGAGGAAATGGAAAGCTGAAGAGTGAAAGGGAAATAAAGGTAAGTTGATGATTGGCTGGGAAGGAGATAGGGTTTCCAACTCCAAGTGGGAAATTCCTGGATATTTGAGGGATGGAACCTGGAGAGGGTGAGGTTTGAGGAGGGGTGGGACCTCAGACAGATACAATGCCATAGACTCCACCCTCCCAACCAGCCATTCCCTCCTTGGAAACCACTGTTGCCAATCACCAAGTGATGGGTGGAGATCACTCAATATTACAACTCATCTCCAGGAGGGAGGGGGGAGGACATGGAAAGCTGAAATCAGAGGGGCAGATAATGGTAGGTTGTTGCTTGGCTGGGAAGGAGATAGGGTTGCCAACTCCAGGTTGGAAAAATCCTGGAGATTTGAGGAGTGGAGCTTGGAGAGGGTGAGGTTGGAGGAGGGGTGGGACCTCATACAGGTGCAATGCCACAGTCTCCACCCTCCAAACCAGCCATTTCCTCCTGGGGAATGTTGCCAATGTGCAGGTGAGGGCTGGAGATCACTCAAAATTATAACTGCTTTTCAGGTAGCAGAGATCTGTTCCTCTGGAGAAAATGGTGGACTCTGTGTCATTATACCCTGATGAGGTCACCACAGCAAATTGACACTGAGTGCCAAGGCCTTGGCACTCTCCAAGAGCCTTTTTCTAGAGCTCATTGTATTTATTTCCACAACAGGCCTTATTCCTAGTCTATATTAATTATCTCTCTATATAATAATTCTGTTTTGGTGATGGCACTCTCCTGAACATTCCACATGCTCCCAATTCAATTAGCTCCCTGATCTGTCACTCAGAAGCTGTCCCTGTCCACTGGCTGTGTTGCCTGAGTCTCGCCTCGAACATTCTAAACACTTTGTTGTTGCTGTTGGGAGTCATCGAATGTGTCCTGAGGTAAAATACATATCCCAATCTTCCCTTAAATGGTCACAGGAGTTACCAATCTCCCTGTGGGGCCTGGAGATCTCCCAGAAATCACTGTGCTTCCCAGCCAGAGCACATCATTTTCCCCACATAAAATTTCCCAGCTATTACAATGGCTGCTTTGGGCAGTGGACTCTATGGAATTATACGCTGCTGAAGTCCCTCAACACCCCAAACCCTGCCCTCCCCAGGCTCTACTCCTCAAATATACAGGTCTGACCCTCCCCTTAGTATTGCCAGCCTCCAGGCAGCACCTGGAGATCTCCGAGATCAGTTCTCCTGGAGAGAATGGCAGCTTTGGGCAGTGGACTCTATGGCATTATACCCTGCTGATGTCCTTCTGCACCCCAAACCCTGCCCTCCCCAGGCTCTACCCCTCAGATCTACAGGTCTGGTGCTCCCCTTCATATTGCCAGCCTCCAGACAACACCTGGAGATCTTCTCCTAGAGAAAATGGCTGATTTGGGCAATGGACTCTATGGAATTATACCCTGCTGAGGTCCCTCCACACACCCCAGGCTCTTCCCCTCAAATCTCCTATAATTTCCCAACCGAGAGTTGGCAACCCTGTAACTGGCTATGGAACCGTTTTCCAGACCCTTGGCACCCAGAAAACATGGCATAGGAGGAGGTGCTTTTCTACCTCAGCTGCCACTGCATAACCCCAAATCAACATAAGTCAGGGGTGGAGGGAACCATACCTTTTACCATGAGGTTGTCCTCCCATACTACTGTCAGTTTCCACAGCCAACAACGGAGTACACACTTATCAGAAAGGTTATACTTTATTGCAGGGGTATAGAGGCAGTAACAAAGTCGCTGTTAAGAATGGCAACATTCCTACAAGCATAATGGAATATAGGGTATTCGTATGCACCCCCCTTTCCATAAGCCAATTAGCTTGGCTCCCGCGTGTGGGAGAAGGGTCCCCAGGCCGTTAGAGGCCGCAGCTGGGAACTGAAAGTGCTCCCACAGTTCCAGGCATCCCAGATACTATACCAGCAACCTGCAAGGTCATTGATAAGAAAGCAGTACAGAAGCAAAAGTAAAGAAGCAGCATCTGACCCACAGAGCACGAGTATGGATGCCCCCCCCATCATGGAAGCATAGCTGACATCAGCTTTCTTTGGGCGCAATTTATGCCGAATGCCACACCCCTATTCAGGAGTATCTCTCCAGTGGACAGAATTTAATTTGGATATTACTTTAAGCATGGAGAAAACAGCACATGGTATCTTTAAAGGGAAGGAAGGAAGGAAGGACTCCAATCAAATGTTCTATTATGTTATCCACTGGATGTATTTTCAGTGTTCAGCCAAATGAATTAACATAAGCGTAGAAAAATGCACATTAAAATTCTGACCAGTAAACTCCAAAGCTAAACACTGGTCAACCTAGTTCATATTTATGTATGCTGAAGAAAATAACAGATAAAATAAATGGAAAATCATAATACCACATATTGGAATAATATTGCAAGTATTAATTAAAGATATGCTGCTATCCTTGTGTGTCAACAAACAATTTGATGATAGAATTATCCTAATAATTGCTGTTATTATGTTATTTCTCAGTTATGCCATATTGATTAGAAATTCTTGGAATGGAACTAACTGAATATTTCAATGAACTCAACAGCAATTGTTCTATAAGTCTATGTAAGCATTCATTAAAAGCCCGGTTGGAAGAAGGGCAAGACCAGGCAACACATATGTAGGGTACAAATAAATATCTAGGACATTTTTATCCAACCCTTTCTCCTAAAAGCTCAGGCTGGTTTCCATGGTTTTCCTTTTCCCCATTTTATCCTCAAAAGAACCCATAAGTTAGGTTGGGCTGGAAGAGAGTGACTTGGCCCAAGGTCACCAAGTCTCAGCAAAGTGGGGATTTCAATCCAACCTTTCAAGTATGAGTCCAATACTGGCTCTGGGGCACAATCTCCTTGAAAATACAATTAGAATCATAGGGTTGGAAGGGACCTCCAGGGTCATCTAGTCCAACCCCCTGCACAATACAGAAAATTAAAAAATACCTCCCCTTCACACCCCCAGTGGCAGCTGTTCCATGTCCAGAAGATGACAAAAAAACACCAGGATCTCCAGCCAAATTGACCCGGAGAAAAATTGCTTTCTGACCCCAAAGTGGTGATCAGCATTTCCCTGGGTGTGTAAGAAAGGGCCACAAGAACTGAGCACTGAGGCAATCCTTCCTGCCCTCCCTCTCATAATCTTGTTCTGCAATATCTTTGCCAGCACTTCTTAGTTCTTAATTCAGAGTAAGCATTTGATCTAAATGCTCTTTCAGATTATCCCCTTCAGGCATCCTTATACTAAACAGCTTCTTTTGGATATAGAGCTGGTTCTTTAGAGGGGAATTAACATAAAGTATCTCCAATTCATTCCAGACTGCCCTTGCCGTATGCATTTGAATGACTCGCAAAACATCTCTATCAGACAAACCTTTTATTAATACACCTCTTGCCTTCTCATTGTGCATGTCCCAGGACTTCTGCTGTGCTGGGGCATCATCTCCTGGCCAGGATTCATTGATGACATCCTAGAGTCCCATTTCAAGCAAGTGGCTTCTCATGCTCTCTCTTCAGATGCAAAGTTGTCTTCAGTCAATCTATCTAGTAGGTAGTTGTGCTGAGTTGTGCAGGAAGCAGCCATTTTGCAGGGTGGGGGGTCTTTTTGCCTACCAATCTATGTAAATATTTCCCCTTTTTGCAGTGGTGTTCACGTTGGGCCCAGAACCCTGTTGCAGAGTTTAAATATGTATGAAAGCGGAGAACCAACTGTTTAAAGAAAGATAAATTGGTTTATTAAAGAAGAACAAACTTTCATAGAACAGAGAGAGAGTGCCTAACTACCTAACTACCTGCTGTGAGAGGAATAATGAACAAGGAAGCTCTGCAAGAGCAGAAAGTCTCCAAAGGAGCCAATCAGGAAACAGGAAGGACATAATTTGAAATTGTGGGAAGTCTCTAATCTAGCTATGTTAACTAGCAGTCCTTCTGCTGTCCCCTGTAGGCTGTTCTTTTGATCGTCTTCAAGTACATGCACCGGAGACCTTGTATATCCCAACAGTCACTTGATAGGGTTTCAAGGCAAGAAACTATCAGAGATGGTTTTGCCATTGCTTGCCTCTGTGTAGCAACCCTGGCCTTCCTTGGTAGTCTTCCATCCAAGCAATTCACCAGGTCTGACCAAGCTCAGCTTCCAGGATCAGATGAGATTGGGCTACCCGGGGTCATTTAGGTCAGGGGAGAAAAGTTCTGATGGGAGTTGTTATGTCATGGGGAGTTGCAAATTTGGTGATGTTCCCTTATTGTATTGCTTATTTATTTTAACATGCTTCCTTGAGGGAAAAGCATTTGCCTTATTTCACATTTCACTTGTAATGGTGGGTCTCTGGTTGTTGCTGGGTATGGCCTAGCAGGGCCCAGTCCAGGCCTTGCCTCTGTTCTAATAAAGTGCTGGACTGTTTTAGCACCAGGTGCTGTACAATTATTACAGTTGAAGATGATCCTTGAGATACTTTGGAGGACCCAGGCCTCTTGGGGTTTTCAAGATCTCAACCAACTTTCCCAGTAAGTGCATACAGAAATAGGATGCAGGTGCCATTGGCTTCTAGGGGTTTGCCACAGACACAATACAAGCCATAGGCACGTTAAATGAACCTCCCAGTGGCAGTCAGTTGTGAACTGAGATGAGGCCATGCAGACAAGGACCACCTTGTAAAAACAGCCAGCGCTTTCAAGTTGACATGATGCCAAAGAGAGTCTATGAGAGAGGAGCCATATGAAAATGTAAGGCCTTGCATATTTATGGACTGGGGATAAAACTGTGTCTTGCCATTTAAATCTGCAGCATCTATGGCTAAAAATTAGCTGATTCCAAGGTATGTGAGTGGAAAGCTTATCAGGGCATCATCATTTAACAGAACATTGCAGAAGGCCCTGCTGAAAATCACACCTGACAGGATGAAGAGCCTCTAAAGTGTTTCTAAGTCAAGGGAAATTAAATCCATATTACTATGGAATGAGAGAGAGAGCGTGCATAGGCACACACACATGCGCGCGCGCACACACACACACACACACACACAAAGAGCTATGCCTTGAATTTGTTTCAGCCAACTTTCTATGTTTCCTATGATGTATTGTCTCCTGTGCTGGATTAACTTGAGCAAACACAAAGAACATGTCAGGAGGGTGATGCCAACCCCCTCCCGACTATGCAGGAAACCACCCAGTTAGCACTCGCCAGAAGTGGGAATCCAGTCCTAGACCATTCCCGGGAGGTCCCGTGATACTGGCCCAACGCCCACAGAGGGGCAAAAGTCCCAAGAAAGGAGGGGGCCGAGGGCGCGGGACAGATTGGGCGTGACGTCAGGGACACGGCTGCTGGAGAAGGGGTTGGTGGGTAGAGGAACGAGACCAGAATCCCCTGGAGCCTAGGCTGGTGGCTCGGTTGCTTTAAGAAGTGGGTGGTGGGCAGAACAGGTGTGGATGCTGAACGAATAAAGGATAAAACAGGTGAAGCCAGGGAGGAAGGGGGTGGTGGTTTGAAAGTAGACTGAGAGGAGGGAGACGTATCCACTTGTACTCATCTAGCGAACCACCCCCGTTGTGGCGAGTGAAAGTAACTTGACCGACAACAAATCTGAGGTGAACCTGGCCTGCAGTTGTTCAGCTAAACATCCTGGATCTGACCCACGACCGACTCGACACCTCCCGCAAGCCTGAGCATGACAGAACATTTGCAGTGCATCACCATCCCCTGGATTGCTGAAGGAGGACAATACATTTGAAGTGGGGCCGCTTGCGGCTGCCAACTTGTGGCTTGCAGGGCAGGCCCCACTTTCCCCAAACCATTTAAAGGGAAGGTTGGGAAAACCGGGGAGGGGCATGCACACAGGGCGGTGCATCCCTGATGCAATGACATCACTCTGTGTTAGCAACAGTAGTTCCCCTGGAGGAAGTGGCTGCTTTGGAGGGTGGAGTCTATGGCATTGTGTTGGATCCCAAGCATAAAAAACAACTCCACGTTGCAAAGCAAGTAAGGTTTATTTCAAAGCGTTGGTTTAACCAGAACAGGACATTGTTAGGAATAACTACAGGTAACCAGGGAAGGCATAATAAAGACATTTGAACCAGGAAAGGACCAATGGGTCCAATTCCCGCTGGCGGGAATAGACCATACAGTTCGTGCCCAATGCATGGGAACGCAACCGTTCTGAAATGTCAACACAGGTTCAGTTCACATGCAAGATACCCAAAACATTCTAGGCAAAGCTCTCCCCCTACACCCAGCTGCACGACCTTGGCAAGTTCCGCGGACTACATAACATACACAAGCAAACAAGGAATGAGAGGGAGGGGTGAAGGGAACTACAGCGGAACCGGAATGACAATGGCAGCTAGCTGACACATTGTCACTCTGAAGTCCCTCCCTGCCTCATTCCCCACCATCCCCAGGCTCCACCCCTCAAATATCCAGGAATTTTCCAATTTGGAGTTGGCTTTCGTATCTCCTTCCTACCCAACAGCCAACCCACGTTTATCTGCCCCGTCTTCAGCTTTCTGTCTCCTTTCCCCCTGCAGCTTCTACTGAGGAAACCTATGGTCTTGCTCCACAGTGTGAACTAAAGACATTTACATTATTCTCTCCTCCTTTTTATCCACACAACAACCCTATGAGGTAGGTTAGGCTGAAATCTGTGACTGGTCTAAAATTACCCAGTGAGCTTCCACAGCAAGATGGGGATCTAAACCTGGGTTATGCCCCCACCTGTGTTTTCTCCCCTTGGCCCCTACTTCTGTGTCTCTCACACTTTCTCCCTTTTTCCTGCCACTGTTTTTCTTATTCTCTCCCCATGCCTGTCACTCTCTCTGCCTCCACCCAAATCTCTCTCTTTCATTCTGCCCCATCACTCTCGTTCTGTCCTTCTACCCACCAATGTCTCTTTTCCCACCCCCTTCCACAGAACCCTCTTTCTACCACCCCTCCCCAGCATTCTCTCTTTCTTTCTGCTCCCCACCCCTCGCTTTCCTTGCAAGCTCTCCGGGAGCTGCTCTGGGCAGGCCAGCTGACCTCCCCTCCCCCCCGGCTTGCCTCGAGCAGCTGTGGGCGGGGCCTGAGGAGGCTTCCTCGAGGCTGTTCTAAGCTCTGGGGCTGGTCTGCTGAGGCCTCCCCCCCACTGCTTTCTCCCTTGCTTTTGCTGATCCCTGGAACTTGCAGAAGCAGCCATCTTATTTCCATCTTCTTTGAGGGGTCTCACTGTCCCTCTAGGAATGTGGTATCAATTCAGTGAGTGATGGCAGCATGTAACAAAGGGAAATAACCCCACCAGGTGGGGTGGGAAGGCAAAAACAGGGGCTTGCGAGCCACAGAATGGCTGCTCCCAGAGCTGAGGGCAGATCCCCATTTCGCCACATGGTGGCGGCGGTGGGATAGAACACCAGGACACCCAGGGGTGGCACAAGTGCACTGAGAAGAACAACCAAAAGGGCTTTGTTTTTCTTTTTTGGGTCAACTGGAGTAGGGAAGGCTTAGTTAGGCCCTGGTCACACAGAGCATTTGCCCCACTGAAGGCATGGGAGTCCCGCGGAGTATCTGGGTGCGATCACATGGGAACATCTGGGAGGCGTAGCACTCCCGTGGCGAACCCGTGGCAAGCCACTGAAGCTGCGCAGTAAAAAATTAGCACACCGCATGTACTAGCAAATGCTTTGCCACGGGCCGCCTATGGAAGCCTCCCGGTGTCATTGCGCTGGCGCGCGGCTTCCTCCCCCATCGTCCTCTTTGCTGCGAGGAAACCGCCGTCGCATCTGAACGCATAATAGCGCATCAGAATGCGATGGCGCAAATTTATTTTATTTATTTATTTTCATTACATTTATACCCCGCCCTTCCCTCAAGCGGGCTCAAATAGCCACGCTCCCCCCCCCCCCCACACACGTTTTCCGGCACGTCTGGCCAGGGGCTTAGATAGGATGGAGCTTGCAGAGATACGGGACATCCTGAAAATGAGCAAACCACAGCTCCAGGCAGAGTGTGCCAAGCAGAACTTGGAGTGTGGAGATATGACTGTGGCTGATCTGCAAACACTCCTGATAGACCATAACCAGGGTACAGGGACAGCTGCCAGGGTGCACCCTCTACAGCCAGAGACAAATCTCCAGCTGCAACTAGAACTGGAACAGATGCAGATTGAATCCCACCGCCAGGAGGCAAAGGCCCACAGACTGGAGCAGGATAAGGTGAAAGATGAAGAAAGCTGAGATGGAGATGGAAAAGCTGTGTCTTCAGTCCCAGGAGGATCAACGCAGACTGGAGCAGGAGATGGAGAAGTGACGTCTTCAGACACAAGAGGAACAACGCAGACACGAGATGGAGATGGCACGCCTTCAGGTTAACCAGAGTAAGAAGATCAAGGTCACTCCGAAGGACTTTGTTCCCTACATGGAGGGGAAGACCCTTCAGTGTACCTAGCCAACTTCGAAAAGGCTGCTACCCAGTGGGGTCTGGCAGAAGCAGATCTGGTGGCCTACCTCTGCAGCATCCTGACAGGGAAGTTGGCAGCCGGGTACCACTGTATGCCCAGCCAGGAAGGAGGGATCACCTCCAAAGACTTCAAGGCAGCAGCAGTGGTCAAACAGTTCCCGTTGGGACCTAACCACATTCACAGGCAGTTTAGAGCCTTAAATCCCCAGCAGTGTAAATCCTGCTGTTTGGGGCCAAACTGGGAGAAATGTGGGGGAGGAGGTAAACTGAGGCCAAGGTGACTGATATGAAGGGTTTGGCTCTGTCAGATAGGCTGCCAAATGGTTTATAGGCCTGGAGTTCAGCTGCCCGACCTCTTGATTCTCTCATCGTTATCGCTGACCTTGTACTCCTGTCTGTGTAGTGTCTCCACTTTAATTAACCGTGAGACTAGTTTTGTTTCTCAGCCTCGACCATCAGTTATCCTTTCCCGCCCACGGGAAATGGGCCGATTGGCTCACAGGTGGTGGTGGGGAACCTGTTGAATCCTCTATATCACTATATGCTTGTTCTATATTCGTCATTCCTAACAGTGACCATGTTACTGCAACCATAGTACTAACAATAAAGTAAAACCTTTCTTGGAAGTGTGTGCTCTGTTGTTTGGCTGTGGGTCCTGACAAGCTCAACTGATGCTCCTTGACAAGCTCAACTGATGCTTTTTACTTGTGAATATTGTGGCAACACAATCAATGAAGGCTATTTGTGGACCATAGGTGGATTTTATAATCACTGGGCTAGTGATTGCACTAAAAAGGTTTCATGTGCATATTTATCCTGTGCCTGGTTATTTTACTTCTGAACAATTTACTTTATGGTCCTTGTTGAATTTATAGTTTGTATATATTCCTGATTGTGTTTTTATGAATGTAACTATTTACCATCT